>NC_140181.1:28190437-28223793 GCF_963971535.1 Notolepis coatsorum
GGAAACGCGTGGTGTTGCTGTTCCACTGCGACTCATCTACAAGTACAAGTACACAAGTGGAAATTATTCCATTATTTGTATCTTAGGGATGTGGGGAGGTGGGTGTCCTGGGATTGGTAGGGGATGGGTGAGGGATATTGGGTGGGGAGGGTGGTTGAGCTGGGGGGTGTGGGCGTTTATGTTACATTTTCTATAAATGTTTTATAGTTTGTAAATAATACAAAAAAAGCAAATAAACAGATTTATACAAACAAAAAAATTTAAATTATTATTACATTATTGTTGATATCGTTTGCATATATCGACACATAGCAACCGTCGTTCTGCACATAGCGACCGTTGTTTCTTCCAACATGGAGGACACCAATGATCATTCTAAACATTCTGCGACATGCCTGGACTCTGGCGTGTGAAAACGCCCACCTGAATGGGTTTAGACATAGATTGTGGTAATTGCTGTAAATACACACAACCTATGCAGTACAACGCATGGTTAATCACACAGGCCTTTGACTGAAGGATTCAATTCTAGACCGACAAAACAATAATCAGCGTCATCTCTCAGGCATTGCGTGTCTCTGCACGGCTGAGATGAAGTTAAAAAGGGCTGTCAGTTTATCGCGTTAATTAGATTAATTAATTACACAGCAAATTATCGCGTTATGAAAATGTACTAAAAATGTGTTAAAAAAAAAGTGTATCGTTTTTTTTAAATATTTGTTGATACTTTTTTTTAAATAAAAAATTCAAATGCATATGATCAGTATTATGTTCCATCATGAATCCATGAAAGGGGGGGGTCGTTTCTGATTAATTGATCGTCAATAACGACATTCATTAGTACAACATCATACGCTGATCAGGGCAATGGCTATGAAAACAAGGCACAATCAAGCTGAAAATGACGTTAAATTGCTCTTACCTGTGGCCGGTGGGATTCCAAAAAGAATATTCCAATTATTTGATTGCCATCTGGTAGATCATATGTCCATTTGGCCCACGACATAACCCACCACAACATAATGAATCGGGGGTCCCGAAAACGATTCAATGCGATTGGGTGAAGCCCTAGGTTCAGGTTACTAGAAAAGTCAGCCCGGACCAATATAATCGACGCACAGCCCAATACACAGAGTTTCAAAGGATGTGCAATACCGGCCACATCCTACCAGGCGGCGGTATTGGACTTTTGCAATATCAGACTCATTCCCTATGGTAACACCAAGGTCCCTGGATGAATAATGAATAAAGATATCGGGGGGGGGGGGGGGGAAGGAAAAACTATCAAATAACGTATATATATACGTGGTTGGCGTTCAAATGATGGCGCCCAATAACGTATATAATCGCTGTTGGCAGAGACAGAGTTAATTTCTTCATGGAATACTATTGAAAGCAAAAACTTTGATGGACCTTTAGTTAAATACCTTTGTTATACATTTGTTATACAAGACCAACATTTCTGAAGATGGAATTATTATCATTAGTAGTAGTAGTAGTAGTAGTAGTAGTAGTAGTAGTAGTAGTAGTAGTAGTAGTAGTAGTAGTAGTAGTAGTAGTATTAACAACAACAATAATGATAACAACAATAATAATACTTTTTAATATGAAATAAATTTAATACAGTGAATGTGTTGTATGTGAATAACAGTTGTTTACCAAATCAATATAAGCAAACAGTTTGAGTTTGGGGATGATATACTTCAGTTGTCATTTTGTCATGTGTTCAATAATATAAGCTTTCTCAACAGCAACACAATCAACACATCAACCTCAATGCATAATGCAATATACAGTATTGTATTACAGAGAAATAGACAAACAATCAACACATCAACCTCAATACATAATGCAACATCAGCATCTGGATGACAGGCTGTCATGTGTTGCTGGTGGTTCATTCCTACTGCTGTTAATAATTAATTGCTAATTATTACTGGTAATAAACTTGTTGTGAGCTTGTATACTGTTTATTGTTTAAAAGGATCCCCATTAGCTGCCACCTAAGTGGCAAGCTAGTCTTCCTGGGGTCCAGACAGAAAGACAACACAAAACACAAAACATAACAATACATGAGATACATATGACAATCACAATTCACTTCATTAACAATGATAATCTAAAAACAGTAAAACATTGTAGACATCTTTATAACCATCAGAATATTTTCAGAAAAAGTTGTTACATTCATGGGTAGACATGAATATTTTCAGAAAAGGTTATTACATTCATGAGTAAATATTTCATTATTACATTCCTACAGTAGGTATGTCCACTCCCAAACGTGAACAGTATTTGCTCACAAAGTAGTGCATTCTTAGGTGGTACTTGAAAGACACTTTGCTATTAAATTTACTTATGTTCAGTGGGCAGTTATTCAAATGATTGATGGCAGAATAAACAACCGTCCTCTTTAAAGCATTTGATTTTGGACGTGGTAACATAATCTGAATAGCGGGCGGTTTGAGGTGTTCTTAAACAATGGGTTGGCTTGCAAAATTATCATCTGGCCTCTTTCTACCACGGCCCCAGATGCTAAAACAATGATTTTTTAATCCTGTCGTTCTGATGAGTAGGACAGGTGAAAAATCGGCCATGAAACTTACCAACGTGTGTCTGTGTCTCGAGAAACTCCGGTGAATGCCGTCACCTGGAGGAGAGCAGACCTCTAGTGAACTGCAGACGATATTTCTTCAGCTTCCCTTCAGTCGCAAATAGTCTGCTACACGTGTCTAAGCCTGAAATATGACCTCTGAACTCTCAGATCAAACACGCATGCATGGCAATGTGGGCGTCACTATAGGAGGGATATATGTGAAAACACAAAGTCCAACCTTGTGTTGTTATCTGGCTAATCAAGTCCTACGTGAACTCGAATTCACACATTCTGAAACAACACACCGACAATCATACATATAGCAGCAACATAACATAACAGCGACACGTAACATAGTGATGTCACAAGGTGTCAACGTTCACAGTCACGTTATATTCCTATAGTCTTGTGTATGCCGATGGGGGAGGCCAGCAGAGAACAGACCCACTGTGTAGACCGACTCTTTCTCCTTTAACTGATGTTGTTTTGCTTCTTGTTCTTTAACACATTGGCGGCCAAACCGAGATTTGGATTAACCTCTTAAGCCCAGAGCCCTATTTTCTGAAGAATCTGCCTAAAATACATACCTAAGTAAATGGAATATTGCTCCACTCCACAATATTGCTCCACTTCTACAAGGTCCGCGGGCCGCACGGGCAGAAGAGGTGAACTCGTGCCAGACCCCAGATTTATCGGGTTTCGGTTAGGGCTGGGCGATATGACGATATTATATAAATATCGGGTACAGTTCATTAACGATACACTTTTTCAACGTATCGTGGATATCGTGATGTTTTGCCCAAGAGGATTGTGTCGCGTCAATCTGTCCACACGTTACTCGTTCATATCTCAGCCCGTGCTGAGATATGCCCATTCCGCGGTCTGTTAATAAAGTTTTCAATCAGACAGATGTATGGAAAGGCTTTTATTATAACATTCGTTGTAGTAAAATCATTATGCCTCATTTAGTCATCCTGTTTAGCACTGGTCTCCTACTCGACGGCCGCGGGGAGCTAACGTTAGTAGCCTTGTTGACGTTGTTCAGCCACAGGACATTCAGGAAGTAAAAAGCTAGGAGCTTGCCGATTGGTGCTAAGAACAGCAGGGCGGGTGCAAGCGCTGTGACGTAATTGGCAGACTCGACTGTCAATCAAAATTATATGTTTCCGTCAGAATGAATGAGTGAAGACTTTGATAAAGGGTTGCAGAATGGGTACAATACAGTACAGGAGGATGAAGACCAGAAAAAGACTTTCGACTTTTTTACATAAGGGTCCTCCATTTTCAATTCATCAAAACATTTAGAGACATACATATATACAGTAGTTTCATTAAAATGCTATTGATTGATTGATTGATTGATTGATTGATTTAAAACTTTATTAACATATTGCAGAATGGGTACAGTACAGCTCAATACATACAATTGTTAAGGGGATGCAGACCAGAGAAAGACTTTAGTCTTGTTTACATCAGGGTCCCCCATTTTCAATTCATCATATTTCATATCTAAATCATATAATATCTCATTGCTAAATATATGCAATATATAATCTAATAATCTAAATCTAATATATAATATAAAAATGCTAAATGCATGGGTATTTTATTTTGTCTTTAATGTTAGCTTGCAAAATCAAATACTGTCTTGGTAAGCCTCATAATGAATTGTTTGGGGTAAAAAAGAAAAACATCGTGATGTGTATCGTGTATCGCCGAAAGGTCAGAAAATATCGTGATATCATATTTAGGCCATATCGCCCAGCCCTAGTTTCGGTAGTCTTTTCTTTTATTCAATTTTTGTATTCATTACAGGTTCACGGACCTCAGTGTTACCATAGGATAATGCATGTGTTGTGCCGGATTATGTCGGGGACACCAATACTGGAAATCGCGATCAGACAATTGGAATATTCTTTTTGGGATACCTCCTAATAAAGGTAAGGACTATATGACATCAATCCTACTTTGATCCAACAATGATTTCACATCGCAACGATCATTATTTAACATACTCCAAAAACGTATGCCGTTGCTGACGATCAAAGCATCCAAAAATGAAACATAATACCTATTATATACCTTTGAATTGGAAATAGTAGCGTGTCCAGGCGAGCAACGCGAACACGTTTAGTAAAATTCACATATTGCTCCATAACACAGTTACCAGGAATTAGCCAGGATCACTCTGAAACTATACAATATTCACCACGGTATAACACGCGAACGTATACATGAAAATATTTATAATTTTTCACATGTTGAACGATGGATAGTTAATGTCAAATTAGTATTGTCTCCATAGCTATAATATAGAATATAGATATAGCCCTGCAAACACTGCGACGCACAGTGTAAATCCCTATCCTTAGTTTACAGCACTGGCACACTGAGTACAAAGATGGCTAGACCGGCTGGCGCCCAAAGTGTTAACCTGGCGTCACGTGTGTGGAGTCACGGGACATGGGTCATGATGGGTCATGAAGTATCTGGTTCAAAACCTACAGCACACTTAGACAACACTATAAGTCTTGTGGAAAGCCTAAGGACGTGTCACATGACATGTAGGGGTGTAACGATGCATCGATCCTAATGTGACGATTCAACTGCATCGATTTGAAAATGTCAGAATCGATTAGAATCTAAATTTAAAAAATATCTTATTTTTGTATTGTTTTTATTGACCTAAAGTCCTTTCATGCTGAGTGAATCAGTTCCCCCAGCCACATTTGTGTATTCAAAAATGTTTGGGGAATTAACTGATAGAAAATGTATCGAATCGAATCGTGGTCAAATTAAGAGATTTCATGATGCATTGAATCGTTGCCTGAGGAATCGTAATCGAGTTTAATCGTTGTGAGGTTGCATCGTTACACCCCTAATGTGGAGTGATCATCTGACAGCAGATAATAATATACTGTATTTGTTCATACAAAATAGCTAAATCTCAATCTCTCTCTCTCTCTCTCTCTCTCTCTCTCTCTCTCTCTCTCTCTCTCTCTCTCTCTCTCTCTATCTCTCTCTCTCTCTCTCGCCCTTGGTTTGGCCTCCTTGCTGTGGGCCTCCTTGCTGTGGGCCTCCTTGCTGTGGGCCTCCTTGCTTTGGCCTCCTTGCAGTGGGCCTCCTTGCTGTGGGCCTCCTTGCTTTGGCCTCCTTGCTGTAGGTCTCCTTGCTGTGGGCCTCCTTGCTGTGGGCCTCCTTGCTGTGGGCCTCCTTGCTGTGGGCCTCCTTGCTGTGGGCCTCCTTGCTTTGGCCTCCTTGCTGTGGGCCTCCTTGCTTTGGCCTCCTTGCTGTGGGCATCCTTGCTGTGGGCCTCCTTGCTTTGGCCTCCTTGCTTTGACCTCCTTGCTTTGGCCTCCTTGCTGTGGGCCTCCTTGCTGTGGGCCTCCTTGCTTTGGCCTCCTTGCTTTGGCCTCATTGCTGTGGGCCTCCTTGCTTTGGCCTCCTTGCTGTGGGCATCCTTGCTGTGGGCCTCCTTGGTTTGGCCTCCTTGCTGTGGGCCTCCTTGCTTTGGCCTCCTTGCTGTGGGCCTCCTTGCTGTGGGCCTCCTTGCTTTGGCCTCCAGACTCAACTAACAGCTAACCGCCATTCCTCTGGTCCAGTACAGAACAACAAAGACACAGTCAGCGTAGAGCTAAGAGGGAAAAAACAACCTACAAAAGAACCGAAGGTCCTTCCAAGAAGTTATTTATTTATTTAGTTATTTAGAGCAGGCAGCCCACTCTTAGTTAATTAGCCATCTAATTAGTTGTTTGGGTCTTTGTCAACTTAGATCTTTTTAAATCTTTAGATTTTGTTCTTCTTTTTTTCCCATGCTGAATGACTCATTCATCATTAGCCATTACTTGGGAAATAATGAGCAGATCTCTGGCATCACAATAATCACAAATATGTTATGTATATATGGTGTTTAATGAGGACTAGATTTAAAGATATCCCTCTGGCAAAACGACATTAATTTACACAGAGACGAAAGGACATGCCCATGACTGATTGTCCCTACCTGTGCTATTCACATGATAGGATAAATACCTCCTGTGTATTGCTCAAATGTTCCTATGTACGGATTATAGCATGCTCTGACAATGGAACCATTTAAAAAAGCAAAGGTTCAGTATTTCTCACAGAATTGTGAGCCACTCATGAATATAAATAAAAGGCCTAAAAGATATAAAGGGCTCCATTGCAAATATGTAAATTGTCCAACTTAAACTTAAATACATATTCAATAACAAGCTGGGTACTATTTTATGGAGGAAACGCTTGTATCTTGCAAGTTTGTTTACGTTTATGTGTTAGGGCATCAGTGCAGGTTACCGCTAGAGAGAAGTTAGGTATCGATATTTTTTATTAGTATTAAAAAATATATATTAACACATTGGACGCCAGAGGTCGCTGTGGGTATATGGCCGGTTGTGCCAGCGCTGTAATGCAATGGGGGTAGATGCCGGTGTTTGTAGTGCTAAAACTATATTAAATATTATAGCTATGGATTTAATAACGTCGATTGTCAGTGAGTTTCTTCCGGTCAACATGCAAAAAACAGATAATTCATTTAGATAATTCAGATAATTTCATCCATACATTTTCGTTTTATACCGTGGTGAATATGAGTAGTTCTAGAGTGATTCTGTGTAATCCCAGGAAACGACGATATGCAGCAATACGTGCAATTCACTAAAAACATTGTAATTTCTCGCCTGTACACGCTACTGTTTTGAAATCACATCTATATTATCGGTATTATGTTTCATCATCGATGCATGAAAGGGGAGGGGGGAAGCCGGCCCTCCGTGCTTTGATCACAACCAACGGGACACGGCCCACACATACACCAGACACATGCTGCGATCGCGGGAAAAAAATTATCGGATCAACGCAAGATTGATAACATATAGTCCTTACCTTGTCTATGATGTACTGCAAAAAGAATAATCCAATTATCTGATCGCCATTCCAAATACGGATTGCGTATTTAAACCTTTTTAAATCTTAGACAAACTAAACACTTTGCTTCCATGAAATATTATAAGCCGTCATTTGAGGCTTTATAAAAGCAGCACAATGAACACAAATCTGTCAGTGCCGAGTCCGACCTCATCTTAAATAACAAACAGCATTGCTTGTTGTAATTAACAAAGAGAGGCAGAGTTGATTTAGCAAAAAAAAATAAAGATATTCATATATATATATATATTTTATTTTTGTACATAATCGAATTTTATTTTCATATTCGAATCCCATGCCCATCGAATGAAGCTTCGAAGCTTCAATGTATTTAAGACAGCCCTAGTATTTTAAGTTTCTATGTCGCTATATCACAGCACTTCTCTTTGAGATTGAGAGCGGAGCAAATAGGGGCTGTGGATACATGTGGTGTGTGTGCTCACTCTTGGACATGAACACAACTACAAAGCCACAGTCAGTCTGCAGCTTAAACTGTAAAACCACTCAGAAACACTATAAACCACTTTAAAATAGATATGGTGATGCTGTTCCTCTGAGCTTAGACAATTCAATCAAATACACAGTTTTATCTGTGGTGACCCACAACAATATCAGACAGAACCACCACTATTAGATAGACCACAAACATATCAGATAGACCACAACCATATCAGATGGACCACAACCATATCTGATAGACCACCACAACCATATCTGTTGCATTGCAATATTTGTATCTATAAAGCCATAATTAGAGATTGTCCAAATTATATTAGTTCTTTATTGGAATGGACCACTGGACCCTGTCGTACACGATCCAGTTGTTGGCTTACACTTAGAGTGCCTAGAGTTTGTACTGAACTTGGTAGATCTGCTTTTGGCTTTTTTGCCCCTACATCATGGAATACCCTGCAGGAAACACTGAAACTAGACACTCTAGTGTCTATGGGTCGGTTTAGAACCTTAATGACCAATCAGGTCACCACAATATGTAATTGTTTTTAAATTATTACCTCTGTTTTAATTTTGAGCTATTTTATTCTTTTTAAAAGATTTTTTATAATTTTTTTAATGTATTTTAAAATGTGCTCTCAATTATTCTGATTGTCTGATGTCTTTATATTTATGAACACACTGTGACACTTGTGTATGTAACATCTCGACGGCACTGTAAATGAGTTTAATTACTCAGTGTATTATCGAGTATATAAAGATTGAATGAATATCTGATAGACCACCACAATATCTTGATAGACCACAACCATATCTGATAGACCACAACAATATCAGATAGACCACCACAACCATATCTGATAGACCACAACCATATCAGAAAGACCACAGCCATATCAGATAGACCACAACCATATCAGGTAGACCACAACCATATCAGATAGACCACAACCATATCAGGTAGACCACAATCATATCAGATAGGTCCACCACAATATCAGATAGACCACCACAATATCAAATAGACCACCACAATATCAGATAGACCACAACCATATAAGATAAGACCACCACGATATCAGATAGACCCACAACAAATATGTTTTTCTCAAACTGAAACACTAGCTTGTTATGTAGTAGGGACGGTTCATGTTGGCCCACCATGGTTTGGGGCACCTAGACACGGTTCAGGGCACCTAGACATAGGGCTGGGCGATAAAACGATAACGATAACTATTGCGATAAATTATTTCCTCGAAATAAACATGAAACGTGGTCGCAAAGTTTCGATATATCGATTTTCCAAGCTTGGATATGAGCACACGCACTAACAACCAATCAGTGAAGGAGATGGCGACAGGGGAAGGAGACCCGCGGTGCACCTCTGGGAGTCTGGGTAGTAAACAAGGCTGGCTAGGCTCATTAGCTTGCACGCCGCTATTTTATAGTTTACGTGCCGAGTGGGTGTGTGGCATGAATTCTGAGGCCACGGTTAGAGTAATGTGGGGTATGCGGTGGACGTCGTTGCAATGTATTGGGGCGGAACGGAGTATTTTAGGGTGATAGTTAGTACATTGGAAACAAGGCTGGCTAGGATAATTAGCTTGCACGCCGCTATTTTATAGTTTACGTGCGGAGTGTGTGGCGTGAATTCTGAGGCCACGGTTAGAGTAGTGTGGGGTATGCGGTGGACGTCGTTGCAATGTATTGGGGCGGAACGGAGTATTTTAGGATAATTTTAGTACATTGTCGTGGGATACACCGCTTGCTCTGGCTAACTGTGTTCCATTCTTATAATGCATATGATCCAGTGGCGGTAGGTTGCCCCCTGGTGGAATATAATAATCTATGCACTGGGGTAGAAGAACGTGCACGGACTGATGACGACATCAACTCGAGACATTCGCAGCAGCA
Organism: Notolepis coatsorum; assembly: GCF_963971535.1. Taxonomy (NCBI): domain Eukaryota; kingdom Metazoa; phylum Chordata; class Actinopteri; order Aulopiformes; family Paralepididae; genus Notolepis; species Notolepis coatsorum. Next base: position 28,200,348 of record NC_140181.1, read on the forward strand.
AAACAAGTCTATTAATAGCCTGTCCATTTGCGCCGGGCATAAGAAGTTAATTAAACTTGACAGAAATTATATCGACGATAATTATCGATATCAAGTTATATGAAAATAATTTTATAATTTTATCGCGATAACGTTTTTGGCCATATCGCCCAGCCCTACGACACTACTACTGTGTGCTTGTACGGAGTGCTTCTGTTTGTAGTAACAACTGTCGTGTTTCATGTAGAGGTAACATTGACCATGTCCATTTATACACTGAAAATAGGGAACACTAATAAGTCCAGTTAACGTGACCTGAGCCTCGCTGCCTTTAGGCCACAAACTCAGCAGTGGGAGTGAATTGGGAGCTGTGCAGCGGTCAGTCACATTTGTGTGGGAAAGTGGACAAGACAAGCTAAATCACACAATATTCACCAGCATCATTTCACGTTTGGGCACATCAACATTACAAATATCCTACTTTCGTCTGTGACAGTGATGAATATGTAGGCACCGTGAGGTGTGTCAGGGTAAATAAGATAAGAGAGCATTCTTTATTGTCTGTTAGTACATAAACTTGTTTTGTGTTGGAACACACAATACTGCGTTACAAAAAAGAAAACATAAGACAACCATGTAACAGCATACAGACATACATTCAACGTTAGGGTCCTGTTGTGCAACAGTGCAAGGACAGATTCAGGGAAGGAGGCGGTATTTACGCTGAACAACCTCTCCATGCAGATTCAGACAGGGCAAAATCCCTGAATGTTTTTATTCATAGCAAACTACATGCAGCCCAACGCCAGGGCTGTACGTTAACTTTTTTTGCACATAGCACTGGTGCTACAGAGGTTGATAGTTTTGTAGCACAGGCCAAAATCTTGTAGCACAAGTATAAAACGTGTTATATTTGTAACAGTCACAAATGTGCCTATTGTATTTGTGTTATTTAGTTGCAGTGCCATGTTTGGCTGTCATTTAGTATATCGCCATGTGTTATTATTACTATGATACTCATATGCTATTTTCAATTAATATCATAAACAACATAAGGAATATTAGCATAATTTTGAGTGGACTGAAGGAATGAGTCAGCGTTAATAGTTTTAAATGCAAATAATTTATTGAAACATAGAAGTGGGGTCGGTTGGGACACACACACACACACACACACACACACAATGGGGGACCCTGATGTAAACAAGACAAACGTCTTTCTCAGGTCTGCATCCCCTTAACAATTGTGTGTATTGAGCCATACTGTACTGTACCCATTCTGCAATCTGTTAAATAAAGTTCTCATTCATTCATTCACACACACTGTTTCAACTCACCACCCCCGCATCATATTGTCTAGTCTGTCTTCAAACTTCCACTCCTCTCGAAACTTGTTTATTTGAATATCAACATTATCTGTCCATCCTCAGTTTACTATAATATACTCCTGTCCTGACTAGTGACTTCATCATCTTTCCAAACGCACGCACGCACACACACACAGGGAAGGGGAGAGAGTGCCCCCCCATTTCCCTTTCCACACTGTGTCTGCTGGCTCTGCCTGTGATCAGGATTAGCTTGTTAGCTTGCTAACGTTGTAGTGATTGTAATGGTACATAAACGTTAATTTCGGGCGATGTGCGCATAAAGGAATGGCGACGGTGCAAAGCATGTAGATGCATTTGACCCGTTGCGAGAAGAAAAAAACACCACGGACTTATTTCGGGACGTGTAGGCGCACTGCTGTGTTAACGCAGCAACCGACCAACGCGCTGCTCTGCTTGCAGAAGGCGCACGGATAGGGCGGATATGACTCGTCGAGTTGTCACAAGAGTTTTTTCAAAATAAGATTATCATATGCACCTGAACGTTGCTAGCTTTCGGAGCCTAGCTGGAGCTGCGCGTGGGCAGAAATGAGACCCGCTACAGGATTTTCAAAATAAGAGTATCTATATGAACCGAATCCCTATCGCACCAGTGCTACTGAAGTAAATCCATCCATCGCACAGACCGCTGTTGCTGTAGCACGTGCGAGATATATGTCGCACTGTACAGGCCCGTCTGGTCTCATAACGTTGAGCCACGACATCAACAAGGTAATTCCCAGTCGTGACCAGATATGAGGCAGAAATGTCAAAGAATTACCCAACACCCACTTCTAGGCCGCTACAGAGGGATGCTCCTCAAGAGTTACTCGACTGCAACGGTCTACTATGAATGTTCTAAAGAACTGTTCATGTTCTGAAATGTTATTGCTAAAGATTGAGAAGATTGGATCAGTTGTACCTTTTTTTGGAATACTTGAAACCCTTTTTTTGTGGAATATTTGATGCAGCCCAGCCTCACCCAGACTCTACCTCCAGCGGCCCCCAGGTAAATTGAGTTTGAGACCCCTGGTCTAGAGGTACAGAGGCAGGATGGTCACATGGCGCACATGAACTCACATTACTGTAAATGATTTTCACTGAGTTTATATAACTCTTGAGTATACAAATAAAGTTATTATTATTATTATAAATGAAGGTTCCGCCAGCCTGTCAACCCGAGCTGATCTGTGCCACAGAACGGGCCGTCGGATGGATATAATCACCGGTGTAACCTGAGCACCCCTACTGGTTGATATACCTTTAACCTGGCACAAACACGGCACCCACACCGCAGTGCAGCAAGTCCTAAGGGATACAACTGTACAGTGCCTACCATCCTGCCTAAGTGCCTTTGAGCAAGGCACTGAACCCCAAAACTGATCCAGGGGGCGCTGCACTGCAGGCGATCCTGCTCTCTGACCTCTCTGATTAAATGCCTGTGTGGGGGACTGTGTGTGTGTGTGTGTAACTAGGAGGGATATGAGGATTGTGTGTAACTAGGAGGGATATGAGGACTGTGTGTATGTGTAACTAGGAGGGATATGATGATTCTGTCTGTGTATGTGTAACTAGGAGGGATATGAGGTGTGTGTGTAACTAGGAGGGATATGATGACTGTGTGTAACTAGGAGGGATATGAGGACTGTGTGTATGTGTAACTAGGAGGGATATGAGGACTGTGTATGTGTAACTAGGAGGGATATGAGGACTGTGTGTAACTAGGAGGGATATGAGGACTGTGTGTAACTATGAGGGATATGAGGACTGTGTGTAACTAGGAGGGATATGAGGACTGTGTGTAACTAGGAGGGATATGAGGATTGTGTGTATGTTAAGGCTGTCCCCGAAGCCTGTTTTTGGGATTCGAACTTCGTCAGGGTTTTACGAACGAACGTGTGAACCTTCGTTTTTAATTAAAAAATAATATATATTTTTTAAATATCCTCAAACTAAATCCTCAATTTGAATAGTGATTAATCTGATTAAATGAGTCTCTTTTTTATTAAATCAACTTTCTTTAATGAATATAACGTTTTTTTTAATACTATAATATTAGTGTAGCCTAATCTTTATCTGCAACTGTGAAGAAAAACCACATTTGGTTCAAACAGAATGAATAGACACATAAAAGAAACAAAAAATTTGAATTTTGATTTAGAATTTGAATGTTAACATAACGAACGAACGTTCGAACGTTCGAACATTCGGGCTCAGCCTTAGTGTATGTGTAACTAGGATGGATATGAGGACTGTGTGTAACTAAGAGGAATATGATGACTGTGTGTGTGTGTGTAACTAGGAGGGATATGCAAAAAGACATCAGAGCGTGCGTGTGTGTGTGTGTGCGTGCCGTTAGCACCGACCAAAGTACTTAGAAGCGATTTTTCAGCACCCGTTTCTCTTCGTACATGAGGACACATATACTATCGATAATCTAGCGTTTATTTGAAAACGATTCATAAATCAGCCAAAAAATTACAACGTGTTTTGTGTATTCCACTAAAGGGCTATTATCACGGATTTCTCTGGAATTACTAGAAATCTCCAAAACTATACTCATATTCAAAACGGTATAAAACGGAAATGTACCGATGAAAAAACAATCCGTTTCGTACATGTTGACTGCAAGCAAGTCATTTATAAGCGACGGGTGTATTAGACCCATAGCCATAATTTAAGATATAGTTTAAGCGTTCGCAAATATCCCCGTCCTCCCATTGACTAAAGCGCTGGCACGGAAAGGGTCATGAGCAGAGGGCGCTGTTGGCCTGGAATGAGTTAATAATATAATTTACAATATTGTTTATATAATGTATCTGTACATATCATACATAGGCATACTGTATCAGATTTACCTATGATTATAAAAGAGCATACAGTTAAGTATATACACATTTATTTTATAAATAATACCAGATGTTTTCTGTGGCTTACCTGCAGGTCACGCGGATGAAAGTATACAAAATCACCAGGAGGAGACACGATTTATATCTATATACAATACAAATATAACTTGCAATCCACATGTTACAAAACTTACCGTGGAATAAAATTAAGTCGTCATCCATCGCCTTTCGTCTGGTTGCATGTGTCTGCCGCGCAACGCAAAAGACCTGTCCATCGCATCTGCTCTTTGCATCTTTACATTAGTCAGTTAGTCGGCTATTTAACGTGGATTAATCAATACTGGAACTGGACATGACACCTGCCTACGGCTGCTAAGTGCTATACAGATCAGGCATGGTGCTGCTGCAGGACTGGACACACTGGCACACGGAAGAGACGACCCAGAAACCGTTAAGATGAGGAGCCCCCTGCTGTGTGTCTACTGTAGGCTCTAGTGTGTGTGCGTGTGTGTGTGTGTGTGTGTGTGTGTGTGTGTGTGTGTGTGTGTGTGTGTGTGTGTGTATCTATTTAAAAGATACCAAAGGGGAGCTTTGATTGGCTGATGAAGCATCCTAGAGAGACAGATCAATTGGATTGGTTGAATCGAGGCACACCCCTTGGACACGTATACAGTACACACACACACACACACACACACACACACACACACACACACACACACACACACACACACACACACACACACACACACACACACACACACACACACACACACACACACACACACACACACACACACACACACACACACACACACACACACACACACACACACACACACACACACACACACACACACACACACACACACACACACACTTCTATCCTCCCGGTTTTATGGAGTGAACCTGTGTTTCAGCACAGTGTGCCGTCGTCATGGTTACAGAACAGAGAAAGGTAAAACAGGATGTGATGGACATAAGTGACAACCAATGAAAGGCTTTCAAGAAACCCAAACAAGCGGACAGTTCAGAAGATCAACATTAATTAGATTACGTGAATCAACAACAGCATACTACAATGCCTAAATAATAAAAAAAATTAATTGTTTAATGAATCTTTTGGGATTTTCAAATGTCTTAATTTAAAGGCATCAATCACATTACACATTATTCAACTGGAACTTATGACAGTGAGTACAGCTCATAGTAAAACAGATCAGATCTATATCAATATTCAACCAACAAAGATGTACACTGTAATGTTTTGTAAAATGTAATCCGAAAAGATTCCCTATGCAATATTCAGGTTTCTGTATCCCATCCCATCCCAGCTATATAACTCAACCGTAAGAAATACCTTTCTATAAGCACACCCACCCACGCCCATGCCCACAGCCACACACACTGAAAGCCCCCACAGTGAATGCCCCCTAGCTTACACCGCATTGTAGATAGAGTAAGATTCTTAGTATGAGAGCCTATCTTTCTTCAGCAGACACGTTCACAAAACAATGTAGTGGCTCTGTGAAGCTCAATGGGTGCATGGCACTAACACTGCCAGGGTTAGGGGTTCGACTCCCACTGGGGAATGCCCATACTGTAAAAATGTATGCCGTCACTCCGTTGTAGTCTGGCATAGCCAGACCTCTCTCTACACTTTGTTACACTATGTTACACTACGTACGTAGCCATTCATCTCTAGTACACTATGGTACACTACATAGCCATTCCTCTCTACACTGTGTTACACTATGTAGCCTAACCTTACCTCTCTCTACACTACGTTACACTATGTAGCCTTACCTCTCTCTACACTATGTAGCCTTACCTCTCTCTACACTATGTTAGCCATACCTCTCTCTACACTATGTTAGCCATACCTCTCTCTACACTATGTTAGCCATACCTCTCTCTACACTATGTTAGCCATACCTCTCTCTACACTATGTTAGCCATACCTCTCTCTACACTATGTTAGCCATACCTCTCTCTACACTATGTTAGCCATACCTCTCTCTACACTATGTTAGCCATACCTCTCTCTACACTATGTTAGCCATACCTCTCTCTACACTTGTTATTGTTAGCCATACCTCTCTCTCTACACTATGTAGCCTTACCTCTCTCTCTACACTATGTTAGCCATACCTCTCTCTACACTTGTTAGCCATACCTCTCTCTCTACACTATGTTAGCCATACCTCTCTCTACCAGGGTTTCCGTTAGAAAAAATTGTTGCCGGCCTCAGTGTCCGGTAGATTTCAATCTACCGGTCAAATGAGAGAAATTCCGGTCAGAGTTTATTGAGCTTAAAAACAATTGATAGGCAAAAGAATGACAACAAAACAAAAGAATGACATCATCAAGGCATGTAGATTTATAATATTTTTACTTAAAACTAGGCTACTTTTGCGTATAAAGTCATTATATTCCAAATAAAATAAGTCCCGAGACTCGTGCTGCTGCCGACTTTAAATCAAATAGGTGTCTGTGGGCAGTCGCCCGACATTAATAAACAACAGTCTGTTATAATCACATTTTTATGAGCTAACGAATTCCGTTATATTGGACATTTGTATTAATTATATCAAGCGAAGAACTGAGAAATTTGGCAGAGAGAGACGGCAAAACATTATCGTGGGTTTGCGTGACGACTCTCTCTCTCTCCACCTCCCAATGACTTATTTGCGAGAGTATGTCGATGCAGAGCAGCAGATTCAGCTGTTATTGGCTCTTTTCTGGGGACCGCACAGCAGCGCCCCCCACCCAATATTGAATTGAAAATGGCTGAATTGGAGTACTGCTGGAGTACTGCATTGTGCTGCTGCTGCTCCGGCTCTGCAGCTTCACAAAAGTTCGCACACCCAGCACTAAGCTCTCGCTGACAACGTCGTTGTCATTATTAGAAGCAACGATGAAACAAATGTAATGATTGTTTTGTTCATCGCATAGGCTATTTAATTTTAGCCTATTTTAATACAATTCAAATAATCAAATTGTGCTTAGACTCAGGGAATTATTTTCACCGGACATTAAGACCGGAGAGATTAAATATGTCGGACTTCAACAGATTTTGCCGGTCAAATACCGGTAATTACCGGCTAACGGAAACGCTGGTTATATTACATTAGCACTGTGCCAGCACTGGAGAGAGGTCATCATCATCCTGGGATGCAACGACGGGGTGGAGAATTTTGACTGAAATAGTCGGCCAACGGCGTGCAGAGTCAGACTACTCCATTGTGACGCAGAAGTGTTGTGCCACTCTCGTTCCGTCGGAATATGTTCCTTCCGGGTTTAAACAAGTAACTTCATGCGGCCGGGTAGCGCAGCGGACTAAGCGCCTGTCTACCAGCGCAGAGACACTGGTATCGAATCCAGCTGTCAGCGGTGCCTCCGGCTTGGCCGGTCGTCATACTGACACAATTGGCAGTGTCAGCGGGAGGGAAGCCGGTGGGTGGTAATCTGGTCGTTGTAAACAGCGACTCCTACAGGTCGGTCAGGGCATCTGCACAGCGAGGAAGGGATCTGGGTGAGGTAGTGTGCCCTCCCACGCGTTACACTCGCCCAATGAGAGTCCTCGCTGCCAGGTGAAAAGAGGCTGCTGGCTGTCTCCTATGTATCGGAGGAAGCATGTGATAGACTTCAGGGCTCCCTAGACCGGCAAGTAGGGGGCAAATGCGCGCAACGACCAGGAAGGGGAGAAAAATTGGAGGAGAAAAAGTGGATAAAAAAAAAAATAATAACTTCACAAACAAACACAATATATAAAGTTAATATTTGCATTTCAAAATCATAACGTCAGTCTGTCGTCATGCACACATGTTGTTGTGGAATGTGAAATGTTAGTTTAACATTTAGAGTAGCTTCCTTTCAGGAACATGGATAGGGCTGGGCGATATGGGCAAAAATGATATTGCGATAACGATATCGATAACAATAAAAAAAAATCTATACAAAAAAATATCGAATATATAAATTATTTTAATTTAAAAAAAATTATATAAACAACAGATGTATGTTTATTTTGCAGCAATTCTTTGTCGTTGACGCCATCTTTAGTGTTACATCCCCTCACACTCCAGTTCTCAGGCTGCAGCTGGTTTGAAAGCGAAAGTAAACCGGCTTCTCTGCTGGCTGTGGCTCCAGGGGAGATGAACAGTTCTGGCTCTGCTAGTTTCTTTTCTATCTTTTGGCGCTTTTTTGGTGGACAAACCACCGCACATGTGCACCGTGACTCATGACTGTAGACTAGCTCTGCTAGCACACATAGCCTACTGTGTACAGACGGTTTCAAACTGTATTTTTAATTAGAAAGCAAACAAAATAAAAGAGAAAAATGTATCTCAATTTGGTCAGTATTGTCATTTGGACAAGCACAGCCATTACTTTAAGTTGCAGGCAAGAAAGACAAGTCTGTCCACTCTCTCTGGTTTTAAAACTTTCCTGTTGCAGGTCAGAAAAAAAGAATAAAATAAAAAATCGTTTTTTCCCCCCGATATCGATTATTAAAATATATCGCGATAATTATCGTTATCGTTATATCGCCCAGTCCTACATGGAGTAGAATATCTGTTAACGGCAGAGGAGAGTGATGTTGTGTGTGAGAACTATGCCCTGTACAGACCTATTGCCGCATCTCCTTCAACCTCTTTTGCAATGAAGTCAGCAGACTGACAGTATGGGGGGAAGTGGAGTGGAGGAGATAACCAGGGAGCCCCTTATAGCTGCCTCCATCACCTCTTAGTGACAGTGTTGTGAGTTGTGAAAGCACAATGTCTTATCATATCTTGTGATCATGTCTTATTGATTAAAGTGTGTCACCTTTAAAAGTATGTAATCAAGAATAGAATCAAGTATACCCTTAGTGAGTATGACGTGATGCTAGGCAGAGTGTGTATATCGGGAAGATTTTAGGTAGTGTTGTAGCGAGCCATGGACAGGGCTAAGCTAACGTCATATCAAGCTGACCAACTGAAACGATATAAATGGAAACATTTTATTAGCGCTTTTATCCAAAGAGCTTTTACAATTTGTTCCTCACATTTGACCCATTCACTCACACATTCACACAACGACAGCAGAGGCAACCAAGCAAGGTGCCAACCTGCTCATCAGGAGCAATTAGGGGTTAAGTCTCTTGCTCAAGGACACTTTGACACTCTGCCCGGGAGGAGCGGGAATATAACCGGGAACCTCCGGATTACCAGACGACTGCTCTACCTCGGGAAAATGGTTATTTATGTAATGAGCTGATTATAGCCGACATATGATGAAAGACGGGTGTTACTGTGTTGAAATGCAAATATGTAACTTCATGTGTTTCAAGGGTAGGAAAGGATCGTACTCCTGGAATCAGATTGGCACCACACTGGCTTGTGCGAGAGTGAGAGTGAGGGGGAGGGGGGGCTATCACCATGGCACCATCACGATAGGAGAAGAATAAAGCTGAACTATCTCTCTCTCTCTCTCTCTATCTCTGTTTCAGTCTCTTCCACATGGCAGAGAGAGAGAGAGAGAGAGAGAGAGAGAGAGAGAGAGAGAGAGAGAGAGAGAGAGAGAGAGAGAGGGAGACAGAGAGAGACAGAGAGCTGTAGCAACGTATAATATGTTAATGAGCTGGAATTACACACACATGCGCAGACACATTGTACTTTATTTCAATCTACAAATCGCATATCATCACTCACTAGGGATGGGTACCGAATTCGGTACTTTTGAGGTACCGAACCGAAACACGTCGGTACTACCGAGTATCGAATCAAGTGAGATACCAAATTTTTTTTTAAAATTACTTTTTTCTTTTCATGTCAACGTTCACACGCACAATATATGCTTACCTAGGATTTGACTTGATTCAACAACAAAGCAGTCGGAGCAATGGCAAGCCGAAAACTGTCGAAATAGTTATTTGAAGTTTGGATATTTTCACGACTGAGGTAGGTAAATTAAATTTCTTGAGAGTTGAGACTAAAGTACAGAAAAAAGGTACCGTTGGGTACCGGTATCGATTCACAGGTACCGGTACCGGTATCGGTTCAAATGTGAAAGGTACCCATCCCTATCACTCACACTCACTCGTACTCATAAACACAAACATACACAGGATTCACATGTCTTTTATGGGCACATAGATCAGTCTCTGCCATACAGTCTGTCTACTCTGGCTGCTTGACCTGCCTCCCCATCAGACCTGCATCCATCAAGCCACACACACACACACACGCACAGGCACACACACGCACACGCACACACACACGGTAAACACCTGGCGATATGGGCAAAAATGATATTGCGATAACGATATCGATAACAATAAAAAAAAATCTATACAAAAAAATATCGAATATATAAATTATTTTAATTTAAAAAAAATTATATAAACAACAGATGTATGTTTATTTTGCAGCAATTCTTTGTCGTTGACGCCATCTTTAGTGTTACATCCCCTCACACTCCAGTTCTCAGGCTGCAGCTGGTTTGAAAGCGAAAGTAAACCGGCTTCTCTGCTGGCTGTGGCTCCAGGGGAGATGAACAGTTCTGGCTCTGCTAGTTTATTTTCTATCTTTTGGCGCTTTTTTGGTGGACAAACCACCACACATGTGCACCGTGACTCATGACTGGAGACTAGCTCTGCTAGCACACATAGCCTACTGTGTACAGACGGTTTCAAACTGTATTTTAAATTAGAAAGCAAACAAAATAAAAGAGAAAAATGTATCTCAATTTGGTCAGTATTGTCATTTGGACAAGCACAGCCATTACTTTAAGTTGCAGGCAAGAAAGACAAGTCTGTCCACTCTCTCTGGTTTTAAAACTTTCCTGTTGCAGGTTAGAAAAAAAGAATAAAATAAAAAATCGTTTTTTCCCCCCGATATCGATTATTAAAATATATCGCGATAATTATCGTTATCGTTATATCGCCCAGTCCTACATGGAGTAGAATATCTGTTAACGGCAGAGGAGAGTGATGTTGTGTGTGAGAACTATGCCCTGTACAGACCTATTGCCGCATCTCCTTCAACCTCTTTTGCAATGACGTCAGCAGACTGACAGTATGGGGGGAAGTGGAGTGGAGGAGATAACCAGGGAGCCCCTTAGAGCTGCCTCCATCACCTCTTAGTGACAGTGTTGTGAGTTGTGAAAGCACAATGTCTTATCATATCTTGTGATCATGTCTTATTGATTAAAGTGTGTCACCTTTAAAAGTATGTAATCAAGAATAGAATCAAGTATACCCTTAGTGAGTATGACGTGATGCTAGGCAGAGTGTGTATATCGGGAAGATTTTAGGTAGTGTTGTAGCGAGCCATGGACAGGGCTAAGCTAACGTCATATCAAGCTGACCAACTGAAACGATATAAATGGAAACATTTTATTAGCGCTTTTATCCAAAGAGCTTTTACAATTTGTTCCTCACATTTGACCCATTCACTCACACATTCACACAACGACAGCAGAGGCAACCAAGCAAGGTGCCAACCTGCTCATCAGGAGCAATTAGGGGTTAAGTCTCTTGCTCAAGGACACTTTGACACTCTGCCCGGGAGGAGCGGGAATATAACCGGGAACCTCCGGATTACCAGACGACTGCTCTACCTCGGGAAAATGGTTATTTATGTAATGAGCTGATTATAGCCGACATATGATGAAAGACGGGTGTTACTGTGTTGAAATGCAAATATGTAACTTCATGTGTTTCAAGGGTAGGAAAGGATCGTACTCCTGGAATCAGATTGGCACCACACTGGCTTGTGCGAGAGTGAGAGTGAGGGGGAGGGGGGGCTATCACCATGGCACCATCACGATAGGAGAAGAATAAAGCTGAACTATCTCTCTCTCTCTCTCTCTCTCTATCTCTGTTTCAGTCTCTTCCACATGGCAGAGAGAGAGAGAGAGAGAGAGAGAGAGAGAGGGAGACAGAGAGAGACAGAGAGCTGTAGCAACGTATAATATGTTAATGAGCTGGAATTACACACACATGCGCAGACACATTGTACTTTATTTCAATCTACAAATCGCATATCATCACTCACTAGGGATGGGTACCGAATTCGGTACTTTTGAGGTACCGAACCGAAACACGTCGGTACTACCGAGTATCGAATCAAGTGAGATACCAAATTTTTTTTAAAAATTACTTTTTTCTTTTCATGTCAACGTTCACACGCACAATATATGCTTACCTAGGATTTGACTTGATTCAACAACAAAGCAGTCGGAGCAATGGCAAGCCGAAAACTGTCGAAATAGTTATTTGAAGTTTGGATATTTTCACGACTAGGTAGGTAAATTAAATTTCTTGAGAGTTGAGACTAAAGTACAGAAAAAAGGTACCGTTGGGTACCGGTATCGATTCACAGGTACCGGTACCGGTATCGGTTCAAATGTTAAAGGTACCCATCCCTATCACTCACACTCACTCGTACTCATAAACACAAACATACACAGGATTCACATGTCTTTTATGGGCACATAGATCAGTCTCTGCCATACAGTCTGTCTACTCTGGCTGCTTGACCTGCCTCCCCATCAGACCTGCATCCATCAAGCCACACACACACACACACGCACAGGCACACACACGCACACGCACACACACACGGTAAACACCTGTCTTAGTGGGAACATCAAATAATAGCCCCTCTCTTATCGGAACAGAGAGGAAAACTTGCAACACCACTGGAAAATTAAACATTCTTCCCCCTCTCCTCCCGTCACCAGATATGGACTAAAGAGTTCAAGCCTTTCAGATACATGGATTTATTTGTAGCGGCGCGCCACAAGACTGGGACGGGGCCACCGCAAATAGATTTTCCAAACAGATGAAGTAACATATTATGTTTTTACCTCGCAGACGCACACCACCTTTTCCACCGCTGCCCGTCGCCACAATAACCTAAGAACCTGTCGGCTGAAGTGGAGCATTAACACACAATATCGGGGGGAATGATGAGGGCTGCTTGATTTACATCATCGTCTCGAGTGCCATGTTAAATTTTTAGGCAATTTTTTCTTTGACTAAAGACGCATTTCGTCTGGTGAGAGAAATCAATCACTCTGCGAGCCGCATGTACAGTTCAAACTTCTGAGTTCATTCTCAGGCTTTTCAACCTCACCGTAAAACTCTTAGACAACCAGATAAGTGTTTTATGTTACCCAGCCGCCACATGGAAAAATGTGAAATATACAACATTGTGTATCTTTCCTTTGCATGAAGGTATTGAAATTAACCCCAAAGCTGTCCGTGCCTAGCCTCTGTATGGCTTTCAGCAGGCTCTGTGTGGTTCCTAAATGCTTATAGCCAAGATGCCATCGATTACTTGAGTGGTTTTTGAGGGAATTAATTTATTCCTGTATAAAATGTTTTACTTGGTTACCAAGTACGTCCACTAAAAGTGCTTGTTTTTGCAGCTGAAACAGAAATCCCGCTCTGAAATCCTACAAGGCATGAGTTGCTGATAGAAGACAACAGTGGAAGTTAAAATAAATATCGTGTGAAAAAATAAGTAGGGCAGAGTTGTTTAAAATAAAAAAAAAACAGCGGTTTGTGTTTTGGTTTATTTCCTAATTGTGAGGACAACATGTCGCCCACTTTGTGTAGCTTTCATAGACTATTGATATGGATAGGCTGAAGTTGTGGCTAGCTAACTGTTAATGTTAGTTACTGCTACATGGACCCAAACACTGAGAACACACCCTGTACCAAAAATCTGCATTTTCATGAGTGGAGAGACCTGCTGCAGACAGAGTTGAGGTGATGTAATTATTACAAATGGTAACTGACTGTTTTGTCTAGGGATGCACCGAATATTCGGCCACCGAAAATTATCGGCCGAAAATGGTCAAAAAGGCATTTTCGGCTTTCGGCCGAAAGGGTTTTTAGCACCGAAAATATATCACTGAATGTCAAAGAACAGGGTTACGTAGCGTTCGTAACCTAAAGTGTTGTTGTGATGACGTAATCAAAACGCGGCTACAGACTTTGCGCAACGTATAACGTGAGCAGCTTGGCAGCTCTTCCTGCGTTCTACAGCCTGTGATAAATAACTCCTCGAGAGTCGCGCTGTTTCTATGTAAACTCTGCGAGCAACGCATCCAATAAATGCGTCTTTAACATGCTTTATATCCTCGCTAGGGATGTCCCGAGCCGATCACGTGCTTTTCAGAGGATCGGGGATCGGGAAAAAATAATAATAAAAATCGGCAGTCAAAAAAAAAGATTTATTCAACAAACATGACCATGTCCACGTCTTAAACTCATACGGAGGCCTTAGTTTTGGTTTTAAATTACATATAATATATCATTAATGTATTTATTGTCACACAGAGCAGAATAATTGTCCACAACAAACACATTCCCTTTAATTTACACCGTTGCAACAAACACATTCCCTTTAATTTAGACCGGTGTTCTGCCACAACAACACGTCGCTCCCGAAACACGGTTCATATCCACTGACTTGAGCAGCTAGACTTAATGTCAGAGGTTTGGAACTAAGCATTTTAAAATAGAAAGTCAAGCCAGTTGCAATGTTTGCAAGGAGGACAGGCTGGAGGCGAAGTTTTCAGACTAACTTTTCACCTGGAGGATAACGTCAATTATTTGCTGTGACTGAGGATTATCGTCGGCGTTTCAGACCAGAATGGACCATTACGTAAGTCGAACACTGAATGTATACTAATGTGCAAACATATATTGAAACTTTTAATATTTCTCATATGAAGCAGAAGCCCATTTCTCAGGCTGAATGTAATAACAAAAGCCTCGGCGCTCGCGCCCCGGACTATAGGCAACAGAGGGGCTTGTCTCGCTCCGCCAGTTTCTGACAAAAATGCGTCAAAATTGATTACTAATGTGAAAGATCGGATCGGAAACGATCGGATCGATAGATATTTAAAATCACATGATCGGGATCGGATCGGGAGCAAAAAAAGGCGATCGGGACATCCCTAATCCTCGCCATTACTATATGCCCGTTGCAGTTAAAACCTTTTAAACTAACGTTAGCGTTAAGCTAGCTAACAACGCTTCCGGTCCTCTTTCCCTCGTCTCTCGTAAGCTACGTCATCCCCCGCTAAGAGTCACAGGAGATGTAGTAAATACAACAGTCCTCCCATAATTCCATGAATTATGACAGTAGCCACTACAGTAACATCACTAAGTCTGCTATAAGCTATTATCCCTCTTGTGTGTGTGTCTTTATGCAGATCTTTATGCAGTTTTAAAGCACCTTGGCTTTGTTCTGAATGCACTTTGTTGTAGTTATCCTACAGAGAAAAGAAAATGCACTTGACTTTAATGCACATTTTGTTGTATGCAAAGAGAAAATGTTTAAATTGTACAATCTTTCAGCAGTCAGTCTGGAATTTATGTATGCATTCAAAAGTGCTGAATAAATGTTTTATGGGCCCATAATAGTGATTATTAATATTATTTAAGTTAAGTTTTGTATTCTCATGTGCACAGTTAAAACAGACAGTTTGCCGTACAATGAAAATGAAAAAAGTACTTTGCTAGTCCGCCCTTCACACAAAATCACACAATACTTAACTAGAATGAACAACTTAAATACAAGTGAATGCTAAAAATAAGGAGATATTTTCTTTCTTTTTTTTATGGTAGAAGATAATAGGGTGTAAAGGTACACCTATCCGTACCAAACCGTTTCAGTGTGTACCGTACCGTACCGAACGGTAAGGCTGAGCCCGAACATTCGAACGTTCGTTCGTTACGCTGACATTCAGACTTTAATTAATGGGTTCGAACGTTCGGTGAAAAAAAAATAAAGGAGGCGCACGGGGTTGAGGCGATGTGAAGAGGCTCAACCAGTATGGTCTGCCGGGCTGTAGCTGGATACTATTGTCTCAACCAGAGCTCTCAACCAATGCAATAGAACAATTTTGATTGACAGGCGATTCTGCCAATTACGTCACACCGCTTGCACCCGCCTCTGCTGTTACCACCAATCGGCAAGCGTTTATTCGTTTTTTACTTCCGGCAATGCCGCCATTGATCTGCTTGCGAGAAGCACAACAGACTTACCGTAGCTAATACGTTAGCTCCCCGCCGAGGAAGTAAAAGTCGTAACAAGGTTTCCGTAGGTGAACCTGCGGAAGGATCATTAATGAATACCAGCCTTTTTCGGCCACGGAGCGCAAGCTTCATGGCGGGAGGTGGTTGCGTTGGAAACAACTCTGGCCGAGGGCGGACGGGCGGCAGGCGTGTTGGGAGCCCGGCGGGACCCCTCCGTGGGCCGCCCCGCCGGTGTCTCTCTGTCTCTCTGCCGTCCCCCGTTCCGAGGTAGACGGGTCTGTTGAGGAGCCGAGGCGCGCGCCTCTCTCCCCTTCCCGTCGACCAAGAGTGAATACCTGTTATTGAACGTGTAACACTAACTATATAACGTTAATGCCACAAAACGAATGCCTTTGTTTATCTAGCCCCTTACGTGACTGCGGTGTGCAAGGGCTATTGTTTATCATAAGTAGTAACTTTGATGCAGTAGCTTGTTTATTTTCTTCTGAGTGCTTTGTTTAATTACATGTTTACATGAACACAGGGCTGTACGCTAAGCTTTTTCACTAGGGACACACTTGCCCCTAAATGAGAAATTTAGGGGCAAAGAATATTTTTTAGGGGCACATTTTTAAATAACTATTTTACCATTATAGTAGGGCTGGGCGATATGGCCTCTAAATGATATCGCGATCTTTTTTGGCCATATCACGATACACGATATATATCGCAATATTTTGACATTTCCTCTAAAGCACTTAAAAATGCTTGATTTAACCCTTTGATGCATACAGTCACGCCAATATGATGATTATAATAAGTCCCTGCAACATATGTTTGCATTATTAAACCATGAAGATGCTTTAAAAAATAATTTAATGAAAATGTACTAAGAGTAGTCTACTGACACACTAATAAAAAATGTATTTACATCTAAGACCATTTATATAAAAACTTTTGGGTGCCTTCTTTTTGCACAGTACTGTGTTTTCTATCCACTTTAGCCAAACACACACACACACATATATATATATACACACACACTACTGTGAGAAAATAATAATCACACACACAAAGGGATAATGGCTTATAGCAGACTTAATGATTTTAGAATATTTCAGATAATGAAATTAAATGTTTATATCATCAACTATCCAGTTAGTATTTATACTGTCTGTAACGTTTGGCTACTTTAAATCATTGAATGTAGAGAGAGCTGTACTGTATTGTACCCATTCTGCAATCTGTTAATAAAGTTTTCAATCAATCAGAGCGAGAGAGAGAGAGAGAGAGAGAGAGAGAGGGGGCGAGAACGAATGAGAGAGCCAGCCCCCCCCCCCCCCCCGGGTTTTGTTCTAGGTTCGCGTTTTGATCGTCTAAGCTGCCGTAGGTGATGACGTCACACTCGAATATAAACAGGAAGCGTTTAACAGACGGAGATGGAAAGTGGATGATATACAGTAACAGAAACGAATAACCAATAAATATGAAGTTATGTTTAAACTTCTGTTGTCAAGCGTTGTCAATATAACCCACCCCCTTTCCTCCCGAATGGAACTAGTGTTGTGGAGTCCGCTTTGACTGGTGTCCAGGGTTAGCAGCAGCTAACGCTAGTTAGCTTAGCATAATCCTAATGGATACCGTGGATAGCAGCTAACGTTAGCCCATTGCTTGTGTCAATCAAATTGCATGTTATTAAAGGTCCGCGCTGGTCTGTCTAATGAAATTACAACCGCAACATTATGCCCTGGTTGTAGGCTAATGTTTTATCCAATTTGTATGGATTAATTTAGGAGTGAAATGCGAATGAAGGGTTGCAATCACTACTCGCAAGCGTGCCCCCAGATGATATTTTCCACTCGCACCGGCCAGATTAGGGGGCAATTTGCGACGAGATGATCGCAGTGTACAGCCCTGGAACAGCCACCACTGTAAACAACATGTTTTTCACCAATAGACTATGCAATGCCGCCCTCCGTAGGATCTATATTAATACAATAAAAAAATATATATATATTATAAAAAAATAAAAAAAATAAAATGTATTAAAAGACATTTTAATTAAAAAATTTCAAAAAAAAACGAACGTTCGAACGTTTGTTCGATAAACCCTTGCGAACGTTCAAACCCTAAAAACAGGGTTCGGGGACAGCCTTACCGAACGGCTGTGTACCGAACGAATACAACGGTATGTTAACCACTAATGACCGCCCACCAGGGGCTGTTTTTTTTCACAATCTAATATAATAATTTTTTTTTTTTTTTTATTTAACAAATCGATTATTCATTTCAATATAGAATATTCGTTGACAGCCCTACAAGTACAATTAGTTACTGCACACTACATCACCCCTGAGTGGAACATGGAAAGCCAAACTTTCCCCCATTGTACAGAAAACCCGTACCGAAAACCTGTACCGAACCTCGACTTCAAAACCGAGGTACGTACCGTGCCGTGGTTTTTGTGTACCGTTACACCCCTAGAAGATATACAATATCGAAGTGAGTAACATTAACATTATTGCACGTTCCGTGCACAGTGTAGGATCAAGTAGTGTTTTACGCTGTCTATGCTGTTCGTTAAAAGTAATGGATTAGATGGGTATCGGTATGGGGAATGAACAAGATACAAGATACAAGATACTTTGAAGTAGTGGGATCGGTGCATCCCTACTTGTAACACACCCCACGTGAAGAGCCACACCTCAAACAGTTATATATTTATCATACATCAACACATAGCAGCCATTGTTTTTCACATAGCATCCATTGTCTCCCTCAGCATGGAAGAGAAATTGGCATTCCAAACATTCCAAACAGCTACATCCGCCAAAGGAGAACCTTCCTCGTCAAGGGAGATATTAGGCTTACTGGACTTCAGGCAGGGTTACTAAGATATATATTAGGCTTACTGGACTTCAGGCAGGGTTACTAAGATATATATTAGGCTTACTAGGCTTCAGGCAGGGCTACTAAGATATATATTAGGCTTACTGGACTTCAGGCAGGGTTACTAAGATATATATTAGGCTTACTGGACTTCAGGCAGGGTTACTAAGATATATATTAGGCTTACTGGGCTTCAGGCAGGGTTACTAAGATATATATTAGGCTTACTGGACTTCAGGCAGGGTTACTAAGATATATATTAGGCTTACTGGACTTCAGGCAGGGTTACTAAGATATATATTAGGCTTACTAGGCTTCAGGCAGAGTTACTAAGATATATATTAGGCTTACTAGGCTTCAGGCAGGGCTACTAAGATATATATTAGGCTTACTATGCTTCAGGCAGCACTACTAGGGTAAATATCAGGTTTACTAGGCTTCAGCCAGGGCTACTAGGGGAGATATTAGGCTTACTAGGCTTCAGTCAGGACTACTAGGATATAGATTAGGCTTACTAGGCTTCAGTCATGACTACTAGGGGATAGATTAGGCTACTAGGCTCCAGGCAGGACTACACTGAGACATGTAGCAATCAGTTAAAGCCAGAGAGTGAAAGCCGGCTCAGTATGAATATATTCAACTGTGTCTGTCCGCTCTCTGCTGCCCCAGATACAAACTGCTAAGCCTCTATGAACTTTAGACCCTGCTCCCTCAGCTCTGCATGAAAACGAACAGACCGCCACACTGCTGGCAGAACGACAAGACAGAGTCGTTCTGCCAGACAGAGAGAGAGAGAGAGAGAGAGAGAGAGAGAGAGAGAGAGAGAGAGAGAGAGAGAGAGAGAGAGAGAGAGAGAGAGAGAGAGAGAGAGAGAGCCTGTCGGGGCCCTAAATTCCCTCCAGAGGCCTTCAGAGGGAGCGGTTGTAGAAGAGAAAGAGAAAAGGAGAGATAGCAAAAGCAGGAGAAAGGAGGATCCTAGCCTGAAGATTAAAACAGGACCTGTCTTTAGGATAAACAGAGAGAGAGAGAGAGAGAGAGAGAGAGAGAGAGAGAGAGAGAGAGAGAGAGAGAGAGAGAGAGAGAGAGAGAGAGAGAGAGAGAGCGAGAGAGAGGGGGGGGGAGAGAGAGAGAGAGTGAAAAAGGGGGGGGGTGGGGAGAAGGAGAGGAAAAGTAGGAGAAAAGATATTCTGATAACTTCATCATCCCACAATAAGAAACATGATCTCTGTATATAAAAGTATATCAACTGTATTAATAAATCATAATACATAGTATGACATCATAGAGATAATATTCATACATTTTCAGTCAGTCCAGCTCAGGATGGCCTGATGATACAGGAGGAGGGTTCCTTAAGTAATCGTGAGAAAAATCCCTCCCTTCAAAGATAACTAGATCTACCAGCAGCACTCCGACATTTGACCAGGTGAAAATAAATAAAAAAGATTAACACATTTTCCATAACATTCCCACGTCTGGAAAACACAAATTCAAATTCCAGTGGAATTTCCCTAGTTCCTCTGTGACCCGAGGAACCGCGATTAATAAGTAGGCAGAGTTGGGTTGGATTTTGTACAAGGTTACTGCGAGGCAGAACACCAGCAGAAACCACGTAAACAGCGCTGCTGTCTTGTTTATCTGGCCCGCACATGTCGATATGGACATTTAGCATGTGGTCGTGTCAGCCAAGGTCATGCGCTGCTCCTTGTGTTTGTGTTCAATCATGCATTGCTCGCTCGATCACAGACGCACATATGTCCAGGCACTGGATTCGTCGTTCACACAATAAAAAAAAACCAAAACGCACTTCCGAGGAAGTCGCACCTTTCTCTTCCTTTCCACCCTGTCGCTCGGATGTCATTTTCACAGTGATGATCACTGTCGATTGCTGTGAAAAGTACACGGGGTCTCTCTTGCACCCTAGGAAAGTCAAAGAATCATCCTCCATCAATCATTTTCTCTCTCTCTGAGACGTGGCCACACCGGTTCTTCCATGAATGGTGGCTCCCGCATGGGCTGATCAATAGAACCATGTAGATTCCGGGATTAGAATATAGAACCAAACGTCGATGGAGCCCATGGAAGCGCCGGCCAATCAGGCAAGAGTTAAAGCTATAGTCCGCCCCAGCCAATACCGCCGACCAATAACATTGACATATAGGCCTGCTGGAGATAACAAATATAGGCCAACAACATCTCTGGTTTACATAACAACAGATGCCAGGGCCTGTGTGTAAAGGCAGCATGTCCACCGCAAGCTCCATCCATCGCTACGTTTTTTTTTATTAAACTCCAGGTGTGAGGTTATTGTTTACTCTGAATTATTGCGGAATTCTAGAACTATATAGCGGTCAATTGACCACTGGCCACTGTGAGCTCATTATGAGAGTGTTCAGTCAGTTGATGTACGTCTCTGATGCTTTTTCGATGGAAAAGATGTGCTGTTGCACCTTCCTGCCAAGGCTGAGAGCCGAGTGTGACTTCAGTGAGACTAATTCCTGACACAGCAACGACATCACAAACACAGCAGACCAGAGAAGACAAAGCTGCTCTCAGTGTATCCTGTTACGGGGAAGAGCTCCGCCTCGCTGCACGACTGCAGGTGCAGATATCTTGTGTTTACAACATGCAAGGCCAATATGAGCCAAAATAGTCAAAGTGAGTGTTCAGGGGGAACATCACTTTTTGTTCTGATTACAGTTTTTGTGGAAAAACAACTTTGTTTGTAGGTCTGTACCAGATCAGTTGCTATGGTAACAGTCTTGGCTTGGCTCTGCAGATTATGCGGATGGCCGTGGCTTCATCCTCGTCATGTAAACAGAGCAGAATCATAGAGAATTACGTCTCAGAAATACAAATAAGAGCATTGTGTTTTTGCTAATTAAAATGAGTGAATGTATAACAGCCACTTGAGCAGACGGGAAGTGGTTTGAAAATGTTGCCAGCCTTTTACAACCGATTCCACTATCTCTGGTTTATCTTTAGAGCCACACTCGACAGGGTTTCAACAGTCACATAGCAACAGTAGGAGTATTATAATAATTAGCTCTTCTCCCCAATCACCGTCCTAGGCTGTGTAACACCACCAGCTACGTACATGTAAAAGCATTGTGGACATGTTCTCTGTTATCACTGGGTCAAATCACTACATGAGACTCACTGGGAAAAAGATCAGTGGCTCTCAACTGGTGTGGTAATGTTGCTCAAATGTAAGAAATTCGAGAGAGAGAGAAAAAATATGACACTTTCTTCGTTAAAATTTAATGAAATCAGACTATAATAAACTAGGGGTGGGGGAAAACAATAGCCAGTACCAATATTATATATAAATATCATTTTATTTTTTTTATTTTGCTTGACAATCCTATTTTACTGCAATAAAATGATTGGAATGAGGTGAACAGACTTATTAGATAAAACAGATGATGTATTTTATTTTTATTGCTAATAGATTTTCCATTGGGGACATAATTACAGTTGAAAAAGGCAATACATAACAATATATCACAATTTGTGGTATTACAATACCATTGATATCAGTAGCAGCTAGGGATGGGAATCGAAAACCGGTTCCCGTTGGAGCCGGTTCCTAATTGTCCGATTCCTTTTTGCATGCCTCCGTGACTATCGATTCCTCTTATCGCTGCCATGTTTTTCCGACCGTTGCGCATTTAAAAACAATAATGTTGACGTTAGCAGACTATTTGATTCCTTAAGGGCTCTAAATTGCTGGGGTTTGGTCATATGCTCCCGCTGTTTGACTGCTTCTATGTGCAGTGAAAACTACTCCAATGTTTTAGAACCTAGTGATTCATTTAATTCGGGGCAACCTAACATTAGCCGCATAGTTAATGCTAGCTAACGCTAGCTAACCAAGCTCATAGACACACAGAGACAGACACACTGC
Organism: Notolepis coatsorum; assembly: GCF_963971535.1. NCBI lineage: Eukaryota > Metazoa > Chordata > Actinopteri > Aulopiformes > Paralepididae > Notolepis > Notolepis coatsorum. The sequence goes on from NC_140181.1 coordinate 28,223,355, forward strand.
TCAGGTAGAAAGGGTAGAAAGAGGGTGGTGGCGAGTGGGGACTGGGGGGGGGGAGCCTGTGTGTGTGTGTGTGTGTGTGTGTGTGTGTGTGTTGTGTGTGTGTGTGTGTGTGTGTGTGTGTGTGTGTGTGTGTGTGTGTGTGGTGTGTGTGTGTGTGTGTGTGTGCACGCGCTGGTCTTACATTCTTTTATTTAAGTGTATAGTAATTTTATTTTTTTACAGTTTTTGTATTTTTCTGACATGGGGGCTCAACAATAAATGACAATCAGAAATGTCAAGTTGCATGTTGTTATTCCCAACCAGCTTAGTTCTGTTGCATTTCCTATTTATTTATTTAAATTATAAATGTATCAGGGATCGATAAGGGAATCGATAAGAATCGGATCGATCAAGCAGAATCGATAATGGAATCGTATCGATAAATCTCATCAATTCCCAT
>NC_140181.1:28223993-28298993 GCF_963971535.1 Notolepis coatsorum
ATGAGCATTATAAAATATATAAAAAACTAGAGCTGCCGCGGTATTGATATTTTCCTTACCGCACGAATTTGCGCAATATTTCCTACCGCCGCGGTAATTACCGCACAGTGCGCACAAAAAAAAAAAAAGTTTGAATAGTAGTCTACTCTTATAGCCTGCCTCTAGTCTAATGGCGCTTTTCCACTGCATATTACCTACTCGACTCGACCCGCTTTAGGCACCTGGTACTTCGTTCCTTTTCCACTGCAGCCAGGTACTACTCCGTTTGGGGAATGGGGATGCAGGCGGGGCCGCCGCCGCTCGCTTGTGTACACTGAAAGCTCCGTGGGCATAGATGTCCGAGGGCTTGCAGCAAGCCAGAGTTTAACACAGTTTCAATCAATCAATCAATAACAACATTAACCAGACTCTCGTTGCGTCTATTCTGCCAAAGCTAACGTTACCTCTCATTGTGTATTCTACCAAGCAAACCCGGGTTTAACGGTGTTACCTCTCGTGTATATCGGCTGACTGTAGTATTAGGCTAATCACAACAACAAACTTAACACATCAGCGATCTTGTTGTGACACTAAACTCTCCGCTCGGTGGTAAATTGGGTTGATGTCGGTTTTGTTTCATCAATAAATAAGGCAGAATACACAGTGAATCCATTCTTTTTTGTTTATTGCACTTGGTTCTGTCGCAAACAAATCCTGAATGAAATGCATCCTTAGCGAGGCAGTAAAGATGGCGGCGCGGCGTTCTGTTTTCGTTCAGAGGCTACAAAGTGTGACGCGTCGAGTAGGGGGTATCTGCAGAGCCGCAGAGCCAGGCTGGACCAATAGGGTCGCTTGGAACCGAGTAGGGTATATCTGCAGAGCCGCAAGCCGCAAGCCAACTTTATTATTATGATAAAAAACAACGGTGACGCGGTATTCAGCCTAACTCTGCGGTGAGCGTGATGCAACAGCGATACCGCGGTAATGCGGTTATCGCGGCAGCTCTATAAAAAACACACATGGCATGATGGAATACCATAAACATATTTCTTGATGTTTCCTTTTTTAAGTAAGTAAAGAGGCCTATGTTGATATCGGTGAGCACAATTTGTAACACAAAAAGAGAGACTATTTATTTATTTAATATTTTATTTATTCATTTTATTATTATTATTTTATTTGTTGCCATGCCTAAAATAATAGTCAAGCATAGGGCTAACACATTTTCATAAACAATAATATAATTTTTTGTTATATGGTTATAATAAAAGCTTTTCTATACATTTGTCTGATTGATTGATTGAAAACGTTATTAACAGATTGCAGAATGGGTACAATACAGTACAGCTCAATACAACAACAGTGCTAAGACTGGAGGATGAAGACCAGAAAAAGACTTTAGGCTTTTTTACATAAGGGTCCTCCATTTTCAATTCATCAAAACATTTAGAGACATACAAAATATACAGTAGTTTAATATTTTAATATAAAATAAAAAAAACAATTGGTATCGGCCGCAAATTTTCATATCGGTGCATCCCTAATAAGCACACCACAACACAGCACCATACACCACTAAATAATCAGCACAACACAGCACCAAACAACACTAAATAATCAGCACACCACAGCACCAAACACTAAGTAATCAGCACAACACAACACAGCACCAAACACTAAATAATCAGCACACCACAGCACCAAACACTAAGTAATCAGCACAACACAACACAGCACCAAACACTAAATAATCAGCACAACACAGCACCAAACAACACTAAATAATCACCACAACACAGCACCAAATAACACTAAATAATCAGCACAACACAGCACCAACCAACACTAAATAATCACCACAACACAGCACCATACAACACTAAATAATCACCACAACTAGGGCTGCCGCGGTATTGATGTTTTCCTTACCGCACAAATTTGCGAAATATTTCCAATCGCCGCGGTTACAGCAAAAAAAAAAAAAAAAAAAAAAATGTAATGCATTTTATTCTTTTATTTTTTGTAGTCTACTCTTTATAGCATATAGCCTGCCTCTAGTCTAAATGTCTATCTTTAGAGGATGACTTTGCAGCATGAATATTGTTTGGGATTCGGCAAGCACGCATTCGTTATTGAAAGTGAAACACGGATTCGAAGTCTCCCCTCTGGTCGTGCGCTGTTCACTCGGTGTCGCGGGCAGGTGTGGTAGCGCCCGGCGGTTACCCCCCCCCGACCCCTTCTTCTTCTTATTATTATAAAGTTACTACTTATGATTAACAAAGGCATTCGTTTTGTGGCATTAACGTTATAGTTACACGTTCAATAACATCAGCGTATTTACCGGACCATAGCAAGGCAGAGCGTGCTGAGTTGTGCCCATTCTGAGGTCTGTTAATAAAGTTTTCAATCAGACAAGTGTATAGAACGAAGGGCTTTTATTATGACATTCGTTGCAGTAAAATCATTATGCCTCGTTTAGTACTCCTGAGTAGCGATGGTAGTCCACTCCGGCGGGGAGCTAACGTTATTAGCCTTGTTGTGAGCTCTGATCAATGGCTGACATTCAGGAAGTAAAAAACAAATACGCGCTTGCCGATTGGTGGTAACAGCAGAGGCGGGTGCAAGCGGTGTGACGTAATTGGCAGAATCGACTGTCAATCAAAATTGTTGCATTGCTTTGGTTGAGAGTATTATTATAAAAAACAGCGGTGATGCGGTATTTAGCTAAACTCTGCGGTGGGCGTGATGTAACAGCGATACCGCGGTAATGCGGTAACCGCGGCAGCTCTAAGCACAACACAACACAGCACCAAACAACACTAAATAATTACCACAACACAGCACCAAACACTAAATAATCAGTGCAACACAACACAGCACCATACAACACTAAATAATCAGCACAACACAGCACCAAACAACACTAAATAATCAGCACAACACAACTAGAGATGTTCCGATACCATTTTTCCCTTTCCGATCCGATTCCGATACCTAAGCTTTGGGTATCGGCCGATACCGATATTTATCCGATACCAGTGCATAAAAAAAAAATAAAAAAAAAATTATATAAATTATACTTTTTTTTTTTTTTTTTTTTCAGATACTGTTATACTGTTTTTTAGTAATAACTAGAACGTATGGTATTTATTCAACAACAGGTGATTGTATAGATTTGTATTAGTATCATTAATCAATGAGTATGGGCTGCAGCACTGCAGATATACCCTACTCCAATGATCCACACGGACATTAAACGGTGTTGCACTCGCTACTCAGTGGCTCTGCAGATATACCCTATTCAGTCTGTAAGCTAGTGGCAGATAGAACGTTCATGTTGTGATTTTTGATGCAAAATAAATATTCAACATTCTCTTTTGAAACTCCGCCTCAGACTCTTATCCTTTGGCACTTGCTGTACTTTGCTTGCAGGTCTGCAGCCATTATTGCTGGATTATGTGAATAGCACCAACTTTAGACACGGTAACGTTATCAAGCTAAGCTAACTGACCTAGCTCGCCTTCCCGCATCGACATTAAGATAACGTTAGTAATAGTCAGCTAACGCTAGTCCGTAGCTACTTAACTTAAATACAATTCACCGTGGGTGCATTATTGTTGATAGACGGTCACGGCAGGGTTTCCGTTAGAAAAAATTGTTGCCGGTCTCAGGGTCCGGTAGATTTTTATCTACCGGTCAAATGAGAGAAATTCCGGTCAGAGTTTATTGAGCTTAAAAACAACAGGCTATATAAAGAATGACATCCTCAAGGCATGTAGATTTATAATATTTTAACTTAAAGCTAGGCTACTTTTGCGTATACAGTCATTATATTCCAAATAAAATAAGTCCAGAGACTCCGTGCTGCTGCCGACTTTAAATCAAATAGACCTGTGTCTGTGGGCAGTCGGCCCGACATTAATAAACAGCAGTCTGTTATAATCACATTTATGAGCTAACGAATTCCGTTATATTGGACATTTGTATTAATTATATCAAGCGAAGAACTGAGAAATTTGGCAGAGAGACGGCAACATTATCGTGGGTTTGCGTGATGTATATCTCCACCTAGTCCCAACGACTTGGTGCTGGTCATAATGTCCGGTGAAAACAACTCCCTCCAAGCACAACTTGACCACCCGAACCGTACCAAAACAGGCCAAAATTAAATAGCCCATGCGACGAACGATTCATTACATTCGTTTCATCGTTGCTCCACCAAGCAGCCGGTCCAACAATATCAGCGCGAGCGCCGCAGTTAGTTTGCAAGAAGCATCCAGCTGCAGACCCGCAGAGCAGCTTTCCAGGTCTGGGGACCGCACTGTGCCAGCAAAGCTGGTGGGTTCTGTGGGTCTGCAGCTGCATGCCTTCCGCAAATCCAGCAGCAAGCTCTCGCTGAGCGAAGCAACGACAACAAACGCAATGATTGTTTCGTTCATCGCATAGGCCACCCAACTCCAGCCCATCCAAATACAATTCAAATAATCAAACTGTGCCCAGAGGGAACTATTTTCACCGGACACTATGACCGGAGAGATTAAATTTGTCGGACTTCAACAGATTTTGCCAGTCAAATACCGGTAATTACCGGCTAACGGAAACGCTGGGTCACGGACAGTGTTAGGTCCTGGAGAAAGGACAGGCGATCATCTGATTTGATGTAACGTTAAAAGCGGATGTTGTTCCAACTAGCTATCTTTCCAGCTAATGCTATCATTCATAACACCAACCAAACACATCCCGATTCCCGTCCGAGCTCCCCGTCACACCGCACTGTCGGGGACAATGGAATTTAAGAAAGTGTATCTGCTGTTAAAATGACACAGCATCACACTTTAAAACATGTTCATTTTATAATCCTCACTCTCCGCAGGACTCGGCAGGAGATAAATTACATCATGGGATCGGAGGCTAGAATTTACGTGTACTCGCCGATACCGATACTAGCATTTTAGGCAGTATCGGCGGCATTTCCAATACTAGTATCGGTATCGGAACAACTCTAAACACAACACAGCACCAAACAACACTAAATAATCAGCACAACACAAAACAGCACCATACAACACTAAATAATCAGTGCAGCACAACACAGCACCATACAACACTAAATAATCAGCACAAGACAATATCATAGCAGGAAAGACACTGACCTGTGAAACAGTGAGACTATGAGAGAGCTCTCTCCATTCACAGACTTCAGACCAAACACACAAGGACAAAGGTCTCTCTCTCTCTCTCTCTCTCTCTCTCTCTCTCTATCTCTCTCTCTCTCTCTCTCTCTCTCTCTCTCTCTCTCTCTCTCTATATATTCTCTCTCTCTATATATATATATATATATCTGTCTGTCTCACTCCCAATCTATCTACTGTATGTCTATCTATCTATCTCTCTCTCTTTCCTTCATGTAATGTAACCCTCTAGCTACCACTCCTCTTCACTTTGCACTTTGATACTCCTCATATTGAACAGACAACTAGAAGTATGCACTCCGCCAAGGCTTAACAATCTCCCCCACTGATTTGATGTTACTTTCAACATTTTACTGGGGAGATTACAGAAACAAGACCCAGGGTGTAAATATACATGTATTATTTTATCAATGGCAACACAACCTGACATTACACTGTCGTAACGACAAACACATCGTGTCATTGTTTATGACTGTATGACAAAATGGTCCGGTGATACTGAAGGTTTGGCCTGATGGCGGTGCAAGAGGAAATACCACGGGGTCGCCACAATCAATAGGTTTCAATAGGTTATTATGGCAATCCTGTCATTACTACTGATCACAGAACAGAACAGAACTAACTTCTTGGAGGTAACTATATGTGCAATTTAGTTGCAGTTGCGGGTTGCAGATGATGACTTTTCAAATGACAGATATGCTAAGTCTCTCCTTAGTTGCATGGAATGTTATGCTACGGTGTGTTATACTAAGCAATTCAGATGCAATCAGTTGCATGTGTAACACCAGCCTTAATCTGTCACTTTGTCCTCTTTCTCTCATGTTTACAGGGATATTGGTAAATCAGGATGTGAACATACGATAGACCTCCCTGTGTGTGTGTGTGTGTGTGTGTGTGTGTGTGTGTGTGTGTGTGTGTGTGTGTGTGTGTGTGTGTGTGTGTGTGCAGGGAGCGAAATTAACTTTTTGACTCACCGGCCAGTGGCGGGTAGATGGGAAGAATCTACCCGCCAAGCATATTTCTTACCTGCCAATTTCTTTTGATTAAAAATATATATATATATATTTTATATAAAAAAAAAATTTTTTAAATAAAATATATATTATATAATCATACTTGTAGTTGTATTATCTGCTCGCTATCTGCAAACAGCTCCACTGTCTGTGTATACTTGAGTAGCCTCCAGCTCCAGCAAGGATTCTCCGGCGATGCAGCTAGACCCTATACTAATACTCTACATTCAGCATGCAAGGATTCTCCGGCGCTGCAGCTGGACCCTATTGGTATAATATTGCGGTTCTTTGGTCTAATCACATTCATCAAGCCCTCAGCTAGAATACGCGTTGAATCAATGTTATAAGACATTGATATCAGGAGCTATCTGTAGCTACTGCTAGCCCGCTAGATAACGTTAAGACAATTTAGTTTACTGGGACATATAGATCTAACGTGAGCTAGCTAACAGCTAGCTAACGAGGGAACGGAGGTATTATGCACTCGAGTCGACTATTGCTGGAGCATGTTGATATCAGCAGCTATCAGTAGCTAGCCAGCTAGATACCGTTAGACAATGCCTCGTCATGTATTAAACTAAAAGTGAATAGTTGACTGGGTCATTGTTTAAACAGTAACGGTAGCTCATGGAGGTCCGATCTAGACTAGAGCAGACTGCTACCATTCTGAGAGCTTAACGTTAGCACTAGAGCTGCGGGCGAGCTGCTACCATTCTGAGAGCTTAACGTTAGCACTAGAGCTGCGGGCGAGCTGCTACCATTCTGAGAGCTTAACGTTAGCACTAGAGCTGCGGGCGAGCTGCTACCATTCTGAGAGCTTAACGTTAGCACTAGAGCTGCGGGCAAGCTGCTACCATTCTGAGAGCTTAACGTTAGCACTAGAGCTGCGGGCGAGCTGCTACCATTCTGAGAGCTTAACGTTAGCACTAGATGCTGCGGGCGAGCTGCTACCATTCTGAGAGCTTAACGTTAGCACTAGATGCTGCGGGCGAGCTGCTACCATTCTGAGAGCTTAACGTTAGCAGTGGCACTAGAGCTGCGGGCCGCTCTGTGTTGATACGAGCAGAAGCCAATAGTAACCCGCTGCAGGGCTGGCCCGGCTGGGCGGATATGACTCGTTGCCACGTTTTTTTTCAAAATAAGAATATCATACGAACCGAATGCTGCTAACTGCCGGAGCCATCGATATTATGACTCTAGCTGCGCTTGGGCCGGAAATGAGACCCGCACAGATTTTCAAAATAAGAGTATCGTTATGAACTACACGTCTACACGCCACACGGCGGGCAGGGCTCTCAGTGGCAAGCGCCAAAGGTAAAAACTGAGCTCCCCTGGCGGGCGGCAGGCTTTAATTTCGCCCCCTGTGTGTGTGTGTGTGTGTGTGTGTGTGTGTGTGTGTGTGTGTGTGTGTGTGTGTGTGGGGGGGTGCGTGCGTGTGTGTGTGTGTGAGAGAGAGAGAGAGAGAGAGAGAGAGAGAGAGAGAGAGAGAGAGAGAGAGAGAGAGAGAGAGAGAGAGAGAGAGAGAGAGAGAGAGAGAGAGAGAGAGAGAGAGAGAGAGAGAGAGAGAGAGAGAGAGAGAGAGAGAGAGAGAGAGAGAGGACCTGGGGTCGTGAAGGTAAATCGTGGAAGTTAATGGTTAACCTGATCATTGGGGTCACCAGGGCAAACTCCACAAATACACACACACTGCCATCACTGAGATGAGAGGGAAAGAAGAGGGGCGGGGGCAGAGAGAGACGATAGAGAGACGAGGAGTGGGGGAGAGAGAGAGAGGAGAGATAGAGAGACGAGGAGGGGGTGAGAGAGAGAGGAGGGGGGGGGGGTGAGAGAGAGATAGATAGCGAGAGATAGTCGAGGAGAGAGAGAGACGAGGAGGGGTGAGAGAGAGAGAGAGAGAGAGAGCACTACGGTTGGGGTTTGAAAGCAAGCATTTTGTCGAAAAGTTATTTAAAATACCCAAGTACCAAATCTTTCTCCAAGTAATTATTTGAGGAAAAAAGTATAATTTATTTCAAGAACATAGTAGCATTGGTCTTGTTCCCCCTGCAGTAATAACATATTATTTCAGAAAATTTGCAAGTGACTCAACAAAATTATAAATAACGTAATATTGAAAGGCTTGAAAGATTGAAAGATTTGAATAGTTTTTTCTCTAAACGTATATTATAAGAATTTCAAAATAGAAGAAAATAAAAATCATGTTTTTTTTGTTCTTTTTATTTTTTTACCTCTACATAACTATTTGAAAGCCCAAGATGTTTTCTTTACACGTAGCTTCTGTGTGAATTTCGGTCAGTTTTCATCAACTATCCTCGTGCAAAATTTGCATCAATGTCAAGTTTGACAAGAAGTCCATCATATAAGGCTAAATGCAGACCAAAGCTTTATATTGGTCCTCCACCAACAACAACTAGTTCCCCATTGCTAAGGAATGGAAGTAAGGTAACAGTTTGTATATTGCGGTCATAAGCACAGTGCCCGTTTTGGAGCTAAACGTAACGGCACAATAACCACACACAAAAACCATGCTGTTGGTGCCGCTGTACACCTGGCAGGCCATCAAAGCATTGTGTAAGTGCCAAAGTTCAGGAGGATTGGCAACACTAAATGCCGCAATCTGGTGTGATTTAACCGAGAGAGAGAAGTCCTCAGAGGGAAAACAATACTGATTCATAAACCTCTCCCCAGGACTGCCATTCATTATCTGGTAATGAGATTAACAGTGTTGAAATCATTGTCTGATCAAAGAAAAAAAGAAAGACAGACAGAAGGAATGAACACATACGAAAGAAAGAAAGCAAACACTAATAAAGCATTATAAAGTCACATGCTCTCTTGTATTACTACAATGCAGACGCCAGCTTACAGTAAACTACTTTTAAAACAACAGCGTTATCAGTTACATGTATTTTGCCAACAAACATGGGTAACGTACTGCGGAACGCCAATACCACGGCGAATGACGTTTCTGATGGTCAGGAGCTCAATTGTAAGAAAGATTGTAGAAATCCCTTCCACAGCAGCGCCGCAGTTCCCTGGACTCCAGACCGCATTTTTAAGGTTTCCGTCTCATCTCGGAATCCACTGCATTTCTAAACGGTCTTGGACGGCGCAGACCGGATTCTATTTCAAGACCAATCGAGTACACAAATGCAATGGTGAATGGACTATATTTATACAGCGCTCTTTCCAGTCTGCCGACCGCTCAAAAGCGATTTGCAACTTGTGCCTCACATTCACCCATTCAATCACACACACCGACGGTGCAGGCCGCCAGGCCAGGCAGCACCAAGCGGCTCATTGGGATCAGCCGGCGGTTAAGTGTCTTGCTTGCTCAAGGACACCTCAATGTGGAGGCGGTAGGAGCCAGAATGGAACCAGGAACCCTCAGATTACCAGACGACTGCTCTACCTCCTGAGCCACCAGGTTCCAACCACCAGGTGCCAACGCTGTGTGTTACTGTTGACTAGGGATGTCCCGATCCGATCACGTGATCGGGGCCGATCACGTGATTTTCCGAAGATCGGGATCGACAAGAAAAATAAAAAAAATCTGCCATTTTTATTTAATTTCTTTTAACTTATTTTTTTTATTCAACAAACATGACCATGTTCACGTCTTAAACTCATACTGAGGCCTTAGTTTTGGTTTTAAATTGCATATCATCATTCATTTATTTATTGTCACACAGAGCAGAAGAATTTTGCCAAAACAAACCAATAGTATCCAGCTGCAGAACGGCAGAACAGCCAAACTCTCAGACCCAAATTAAAAAATATATATATATATATTTTTTTATCCCAATTTCTCACATTACATTCACCCTGAATGTTGACGTTATCCAGGTGAAAAGTTAACTTCATTCAAGTGAGGCATTGCAATCCTTGACATAAATCATTTGATGTATAATTAAATCAAAAGAAATGCGTTTGGGTCTGAGAGTGTGGCTGGTCAGCCGGTCTGCAGCTGGATACTATTGGTTTGTTTTGGCAAAATTCTTCTGCTCTGTGTGACAATAAATAAATGAATGATGATATACAATTTAAAACCAAAACTAAGGCCTCAGTATGAGTTTAAGACGTGAACATGGTCATGTTTGTTGAATAATAAAAAATAAAAATAAAATACCTTTCTTTTTTTTTTGGATCGGGAAAGATCGGTATCGGTAGATACTCAAAATCACATGATCGGGATCGGATCGGGAGCAAAAAAACGTGATCGGGACATCCCTACTGTTGACTATTTACTTCCTGGTGTGACGACTGACGTCACTTCAAATACGGCTACCAAGATTCTCAAAAAGCAAAAGCGAGTTGAGTCGATTAGGTACCATGCAGTGAAAAGCGGCATAAGAGAATACTTCATAATGTTTCATGCAATTAAAAAGTAAATATATATTTAGTACACATGATTTATTTATTTTAAATAACAGTGACTTTTTCTTTTTGATAAGAAAGTATAGTGCTGGTTGAGCATATGCATACTCTGTGCATCCCCTTAACAATTGTGTGTATTGAGCTGTACCTGTACTGTATTGTACCCATTCTGCAATATGTTAATAAAATTTTCAATCAATCAATACTTTATGTTGATGGCCTTTGTCTATAATGTGGCCACATAAATAGAATTATTTTGTTTGTTTGTACTAAGTTAATACTTTGACAAATGTTGCCTATAGTTTTCAGTCAGTTCGATCTTTGTTCGGTCAATCCTGTTGCTTGGTTATGTTAATGCTTGTGTATGTTGGTCCTCTCTCTAATGGTATGTCCAGCCCTCGTCAAGTCCTTTCATTTTGGTTCCAGTCCGTAAAGGGACCGTCACATGAAAAGTGCCACACCCTCCATTCACTCCTTCCCCCCTTTGGTGGGTTTTTGCTCCCGACCTCAACTTTAAAGCTGCCTGATCTGAGTAATTAGGAGGCAGACATATGGTTACTTCCTTGTTTCAACAAAGTTAAATTGGGCTTCATAAGCTATGGCAGCTACCCGCATGACATTGGAATGCTGCAAGCCCATGATGTCAAAGTATTGGGAATTACTAAGCCTTGGTATGTATCCCATGGCCCAGGAAGAGTGCATGAGGAGATGAGAGTGTGTTCAGTGACGATGTAGAGGAAAGGGCAGCGCTTTACGAAGGCCATTCAGGTGCTGATGGCGTGTTGCTTAAAGGGGATACTTTGCCCGTTCAAATTTTTGTTATCTTTGTTAGCCGGGCTCTTTTCACACACACTACGGGAAAAACATCACACGGTTAGGTCAGCTATCCCGTTAGCATTCTTAGCATTTATCTTTGAAACCAATGGACACAATTTGCCACGAGTGATCCGAGTGACCTTGCGGCTAGCGATGCTAGTGACGAGAAAGAACAGCGGTTGAAACGTCATGTCCTTTTCAAATGGATAGAATGAAATATTTTAACGTCCCTTACCCTCTTTCAGAACAATGCAAATTAACTGTAGTAATATTAAACCATTATAATTCTAAATATCACTGTGTCCTTTCAAAACACACCCTTTGGAAAAACACGTGCTAATGCTGGCCTGGGCCTGAATCCTATGTAAAATCATCTCTCCGTTTCGTCTCTATACTGTAACTGTATCCCTTCTATCCAGAATGAATAACAGTGCTATAGGTTAAATACATCACTGTGAGGGAGCAGAGCTGTGTACGTATAGGTGACATGATGGACAAGTTGCTGGAAACTTAAATGTACCAGCTCAGCACCTTTCCTCCCTGAGGTATGGGAACCACTCTCTAATGTATGTGACGGACCTTCGTTCGTTACGTTGGCACTCAAATCGTAATTAATGGGTTCGAACCTCCGCTTTTTTTTCTACTTTTTTTTCAATTTAACATTTTTCGTCTTTTACTTATTTATTTATTTTAAACAAAAAATATATATCAGAATGTGATATATATTATATCAGAATATCACAGTACTATGTTGTGTTTACAATCATTTACTAAATAAATCACACACGAACACAGACACAACAGTCTAGTCGAGATGAGGAGGGGTCACCATCCGTCATACATTATCAGGAAATGAATCAATCATGCAAAAAAGAGACTCACTTACACTCACCGTCTTATTTCATAATACAACATTTACGAATGGACGTTTGGATTAAACCAAGTGCATGCAGTGATGCTGAACTTTCCCAGCGGAACACAAGTTACTTAACGTTACAGAGGTATGTTATGCACTAGGGCTGCAACTATTTAGACGCTGGCCAGACTCACAGCCAAGTGGCAGGCTAGTGTTTCCACTACAAACAGCAGTGGTGGCCCCTCACTGCTGGGAAATTATCCCTGCTAAAGAAAATGTAAAAACAATAAAGATTCATCACCTAGGCTTATTGCTAACGGAAAACAAATAGGACAATTACAGTTCAAATATCCCATACGTCATGAGGTCATTGTCCGTTTCAGACCACAAAAGGTAATTGATTGTGGGAATAGACGTGGGAGCAGACACTGGTTCGAGCACGAAAACTCCATTCACCATTTGCCATGCAAATACATTTTAGGCCCAAAGTGTAATTTCTGACAACTCAAAGGGAATTTTTAACCCTGGCTTGTTACACTGAGTATTGTGTGTGTACGTTTCCTGGCTTGTTACACCGTATTGTGTGTGTATGTTTCCTGGCTTGTTACACCGTATTGTGTGTGTGTACGTTTCCTGGCTTGCCGTATTGTGTGTGTGTGTACGTTTCCTGGTTTGTTACACTGAGTATTGTGTGTGTACGTTTCCTGGCTTGTTACAGTATTGTGTGTGTGCAGGGACCGAAACTAAAGCCCGCCGCCCGCCAGGGGCGGTCAGTTTTTACCGTTGGCGCTTGACACTTAGAGGGCTGCCCGCCGTGTGACGTGTAATCAATCAAGTTCATAACGATACTCTTATTTTGAAAATCTGTGCGGGTCTCATTTCCGCCCCAAGCGCATCTCCAGTCATAATATCGATGGCTCTGGCAGTTAGCAACAATTAGGTTCGTATGATACTCTTATTTTGAAAAAAAACGTGGCAACGAGTCATATCCGCCCAGCCCTGCAGCGGGATACTATTGGCTAAGGGCTTCTGCTCGCAGTGCTCATGTCAACACAGGCAGTCTGCTCTAGAAGAGCGGACCTCCGTTACTGTTTAAACAATGACCCAGTCAACTATTCACTTTTAGTTTAATACATGACGAGGCATTGTCTAACAGTATCTAGCTGGCTAGCTACTGATAGCTGCTGATATCAACAAATGCTCCAGCAATAGTCGAGTGCGTAATACCTCCGTTCCCTCGTTAGCTCGCGTTAGCTAGCTCACGTTAGTCGATCTGTCCCAGTAAACTAAATTGTCTTAATGTTATCTACCGGGCTAGCAGTAGCTACAGATAGCTCCTGATAACATTCTTAACAATGTCTTATAACATTGATTGAATGCGTATTCTAGCTGAGGGCATGTTGAATGTGATTTGACACAAGAACAGTAACGTTATAAATGGGTCCAGCTGCATCGCCGGAGAATCCTTGCATGCTGAATGTAGGGTCTAGCTGAATATAGGTCTAGCTGCAGGGCCGGAGAATCCTTGCTGGAGCTGGAGGCTACTCACACACAGACAGTGGAGCTGTTTGCAGATAGCAAGCATTTTGACTTATTGCGTGGTGGCGATGTCTCGCAGATAATACAACTACAAGTATGATTATATAATATATATTTTATTTAAAAAAAAAATGTATATAAAATATATATATATATTTTTTTAATCAAAAAAATTTTGGCAGGTAAGAAATATGCTTGGCGGGTAGACTCTTCCCATCTACCCGCCACTGGCCGGTGAGTCAAAAAGTTAATTTCGCTCCCTGTGTGTGTGTGTACGTTTCCTGGCTTATTACACTGAGTATTGTGTGTGTGTAAGTTTTCTGGCTTGTTACAGTATTGTGTGTGTGTACGTTTCATGGCTTGTTACAGTATTGTGTGTGTGTGTACGTTTCCTGGCTTGTTACACAGTATTGTGTGTGTGTACGTTTCCTGGCTTGTTACACAGTATTGTGTGTGTGTACGTTTCCTGGCTTGTTACACAGTATTGTGTGTGTGTATGTTTCCTGGCTTGTTACACAGTATTGTGTGTGTGTATGTTTCCTGGCTTGTTACACAGTATTGTGTGTGTGTATGTTTCCTGGCTTGTTACACAGTATTGTGTGTGTGTATTGTGCGTGCACACACACACACACACACACACACACACACCACACACACACACACAAGGCTTAAGCCAATACATGACAAAGTGAAAACCCCAAATTAGAGGTTTTGCTATGTCATCAACTCACTGCAGTAAGGTGTGGGGAGTTGGCAGGAGTGGGGTTATAATCTGGTTATTCTTTTGCCGTCTGCCAGAAAATCCATGTTCAAGTGTAAAAGGCAACAGGCCAAAACTAACATATTAGCCGACTGAGATGGTGATAAATGTGGCATAAAACCATTCTTGAGGGCAGGACCATGTCAGTTTACCGGTAGGGCGACATCAATCTCAGCATTCAATAACTAACTCCTGGAATAGTTTCCTTTCAGTCACCTCAAATGATTATTGGGCAATTGCTCCATTAGTCGAAGTTCATTAGGCGTAGCTGAAAGACTTTATTCGAGATTAGATTAGATTACATTTTAGCCTGCTCTCTGTTGAAGGCTCAGGCTAACTAGTAACTATACATACAAGATCTTATCGGTGAGAAATGTTACCTTGCTCAGACGTACTCTACATACAAGATCTTATCGGTGAGAAATGTTAATAATAATAATAATAATAATAATAATAATAATAATAATAATAATAATAATAATAATAATAATAATAATAATAATAATAATAATAATAAATAATTGTACTTATATAGCGCTTTCCAAGAATCCAAAGACGCTGACAATAAGCAAAACAAAGAACAGGGAAACATAGAACCACAGGGAACAAGCAACAGTATGAATACACAAGACATAACAGCACAAGTAACAAGCAACAAATACAAAAGCCAGTAGGGGAACAATCAGGGAAGTAAGGAAACCGAGGGGAGGGAGAGGTGGGGGTGTGGGAGGGACAGGAGACGGAGAGAAATTAGGGAAGAGGAAAGGGAGACGGTAGGTTGGAGGGTGGTTATGGGTAGGGAAGGTTGTATGCTTGGGAGAATAGGTAGGTTTTAAACTTTTGAGTCAGGATTTAAAGGTGGAGAGTGAGGGAGAGTCTCTGATAGTCTGAGGGAGGGTGTTCCAAAGTCAGGGTGCAGCTCGTGAAAATGCCCGGACTCTAGGCATGGGCGGTATGACGGTATTAAGGTATACCGGGGTATTTAGAGATACCGACGGTATTGAAAATCAATACCGTCAAAATCACAGATCCATTTCAGTTTATATTACAGTGAAACAGAGTTTTAACAGTGGTTGGTTGTAGTGCACTGCACACACGCGCCAGCAGAGGGCGAGACCAGTCCTCGAGTCACTAGTGGAGCGAGGCAGCGAGCCGCAGAGCTGGTTCAGCCTGGTTGTCTATACACAGGAGGAGGAGGGGAAACCCCGCTTCACTGGAAATTAAATGAGAGTCGAGACACGCTTACCGTTGCTGCCTGGTGCTGCGGGCTAACTGGCTGTTCTGAGAGCTAACTGTTGTGTATGTGTATCACAACGGTGGTCACGCTTTACGGTAATGTTGCGACAGTGCTGTGAAATACCGTAAAACGTTGTGGTAACGAGAGTGTGTGTTGTTGTGGACTGGTGGAACAAGCAAATAAACGGTAAAGCGTTACGTCGCAGTCCGGTGTGTTTTTGAATACACAATACTAACGTTACTGGTGCTGCGGGGCTCCTGGCTACCATTCTGAGAGTTAACGTTAGTATTACTAGGATGCTGCGGGCTTCTGGCTAGTGGCTCTATTCTGAGAGCTAATGATAGTAGCACTCGGATGCTGCGGGCTAACTGGCCATCTCCGCGATTTGTTTACTTGGTAACCACGCCACCCCCCCCCCCTCCCCCCCCCCCCCCCCCCCCCGCTGATGAAAATGAACGTCATACCGTTCAATACCGTACACCGGGGTATTATATAATCATGGTATAATGGTATGAAAAAAGTGATACCGCCCAAGCCTACTGGACTCCAAAACGTTTTAATTTGGATGATGGAATGGTGGAAGAGGACCGGTGGGATCTGTTAGGGCGGTAAGGGAGAAGGAGGTCAGTCAGATAGGGGGGGGGGGGCTTTGAAGGTGAGGAGTAGTAGTTTGAAGTCAATGTGTTCCTTAATCGGGAGCCAGTGGAGAGTGGAGGACAGGAGTGATGTGATCATGGGACCGGGTGTTTGTGATGAAGGAATGGATGAGGGATTCAGCAGCGCGGGGGGGAGAGGCAGTGTCTGATTTTGGCGATGTTGCAGAGATGGAAGTATGAGGTCTTGATGATGGAGCGGACATGGGGATAAAATGAGAGGGTGGGATCCCGGATGACGCCGAGGTTGCAAACCAGGGGGGAGGGGGTGATGGTTGAGTATTGGTGAGTGTGATGGGTCCGGTTTGGGTGAGGGTGGATTTGGTGCCAATGAGGAGTAGTTCAGTCTCGTCACTGTTTAGTTTGAGGAGGTTATGGGTCAGCCAGGTTTTTATTGCAGATAAGCAGGACTCAATGTGACTGAGGGGTGGGTTTTGGGAAGATTTTGTGCTGATGTAGATGTGGGTGTCGTCGGCATAACAATGAAAGTCAAGGTTAAATTTGCGGATGATGTGACGAAGGGGGAGTATGTAGCAGATTAAGAGCAGGGGGACGAGGACTGAGCCTTGGGGGACCCCCTGCGTAACAGAGGAGGAGGCAGAGGTGACCGGAGAGGGATATGAACTTGCTCAGGCCTACTCTACATACAAGATGTTATCGTGAGAAATGTTTTTTGATTTGATCTTTATCTCGAACATTTTCAACCATCAACACACAAATTTGTAATAACAAAAACTAAATAAAATAAAAAACAAAATAAAATAAAATAAAATACAAATACATTTAAATATATCTTCCTAGACGTGGAAGCAATAATCAACATAGCTCAAGACAAATGGTTTTGTTCGAGAAGGGTCAGAAAGAAGCAAAGCTTATCTGGTCCTGCCCCTTCCTTACAATATCATATTAATATGTAATAAGTTATCTATCAACATCAAAAAATAATATACCTATCCACTTAGGGATGGGTACCTTTCACATTTGAACCGATACCGGTACCGGTACCGGTACCTGTGAATCGATACCGGTACCCAACGGTACCTTTTTTCGGTACTTTAGTCTCAAGAAATTGTATTTCTCAGTCGTAAAAAAAAAATCCAAACTTCAAATAACTACAATTTCGACAGTTTTCGGCTTGTCATTGCTCCGACTGCTTTGTTGTTGAATCAAGTCAAATCCTAGGTAAGCATATATTGTGCGTGTGAACGTTGACATGAAAAGAAAAAAGCAAAAAAAATAAAAAAAATAAAAATAAAAATAATAATAAAAAGATTTTTTTTTTTTTTTTTGGTTTCTCACTTGATTCGATACTCGGTAGTACCGACGTGTTTCGGTTCGGTGCCTCAAAAGTACCGAATTCGGTACCCATCCCTATATCCACTACAGCAAAAGATAAATAAATAATTACAAAAATACTAGTTCACGTTATTTTCAAGCTCCTCTAACTTATACTTGTCCAAGAATTCCTGTTTATATTTGCATTTAAACATTTCAATAGTATTACTTGTTTTTATTTCTAAATCAAGGCCATTCCAAATGGATACCCCACAAACTGAGATGCACTTGCTTTTGAGAGTTGTACGGACAATAGGTTGTTTTAAATTCAATTTCCCTCTTAGATTATAACCCCCATCTCTGCCCATGGACATGTTGTGTATGTTACCTTGCTCAGGCCTACTCTACATACAAGATGTTATCGGTGAGAAATGTTACCTTGCTCAGACGTACTCTACATACAAGATGTTATCGGTGAGAAATGTTACCTTGCTCAGGCCTACTCTACATACAAGATGTTATCGGTGAGAAATGTTACCTTGCTCAGACGTACTCTACATACAAGATGTTATCGGTGAGAAATGTTACCTTGCTCAGACGTACTCTACATACAAGATGTTATCGGTGAGAAATGTTACCTTGCTCAGACATACTCTACACAAGATGTTATCGGTGAGAAATGTTACCTTGCACGGCCTAATATCATGTTGTGTATGTGAACATGCATTGTGTTGTATTAAACATGTTTTGTTTGTCTGTATATACCAAGATATCTTAGTACGACATGCTGGATGCTGCACTCTGCCTTCCTTCTTTCTCAAATGAGAGAGATGCGACCAAAGCTAAGAGGAACACTGGTTGCCATTGGTTTCCATCTAAAAATGAAGTTAACAAATTAGGTATTTAAGTATTTGAGGATTTAATAAATCATCCACATTTTGATAGCAGTGGTTTGGAGTAGGGGCCGATTAAATCAATTATATGTGTTCTACAGAGAGTTTTCTGTGAGAGAGATTTCATGAAAGGCTGGCTCCACAAATTAAATAAAAAATCTTCTGGTAAATTTGAAATGTCATAATTACTTCCTGTTAATAATAATAATATAATAATAATAATAATAATAATAATAATAATAATAATAATAATAATAATAATAATAATAATAATAATAATAATAATAATAATAATAATAATAATAATAATAATAATAATAATAATAATATAAAGCAGAGTAAGGTACGAGTCTTGATGCACAATTACTGCTTTCAATATCTAAAAATAGTATTCATAATAATAATAATGACCATAATGCTAATCATCATCATCATAATGATAATAATAAAAAATATGAATAACAATAACAATAATAATAATAATAATAATAATAATAATAATAATAATAATAATAATAATAATAATAATAATAATAATAATAATAATAATAATAATAATAATGATTATAACAATAATAATAATAATAATAATAATAATAATAATAATAATAATAATAATAATAATAATAATAATAATAATAATAATAATAATAATAATAATAATAATAATAATAATAATAGTACATAAAAAGCTGGTCCGAGTGCTTGTTGGATGGACTGAATGATAGATGTGATGCTTACTGTCCTCCTGAGAACAGGATTAGGCTCAGAACGACATATTTCCCTGAACATTCCGCTTAGCATATCAACGCTGGCATCTGAAATCCTAATTCAATTAAATTAAATCAAATTATTTATTTATTTTATGTTACTCTTTCTTCACTTGACTAAGAGTTTATGTGAGGCTCTTCATATCCCGAATAAGTTGCATTACCCTAGGACCCAAACGCACCTCTATAATCAAATAATTTTCTGCGTTCCTAAAATTAAAGCTTTCTCTTTCTCATGTATATGCTGCTTTAAGAGGGTAATCTAAGGTAACCCTGTTCATTTCCTCAGCCCAGTTGAGTGTAGCCACGTGATGGTGGTGGTAGGGGGGGGGGGGGGGGGGGGGGTTGCGACTGGTGACCTCAACTCGGTGAGGACTCGGAGGAGGCCAGGATAAACCCCTGCAGTACACGACTCCAGTTGATATCCTCCTTCATCCCATCTAAAAGGGTTAAAGGTGAATTCCTGCGTTTGGTGGCGCATGGGTCATGTTGAGGGGAAATGAGGACGGAGGGTAGGGAGGTTGAGGGTGCTCAGCCGGTCAACACCATCACATAACAGCATCACTGTTCCTCGCCAGGGCTCGTGATAAAAACCCAACACACCTTGTTTTATTAAGAGGTGTGCTGATAGTATCTGTAGTAGTATAAGGAATGGGGATCTGTGACGATCCCGCTCCATAAGTAATTATCCTCGGCTCAGTAAGTGAAGCTGTCCAGGAAAAGTGATACTTTCATTTCGAGCACTTTATGTCTGAAAGCTCTTTTCCAGCAGGATGGAAACATGTGTGGATACTGCACTGGTGTCAGTCTTCCAAGGTCGATGAAGATAAAAAAGAAAGTGATACTAAAGTTGCAAACTGGCTGCGGAGCCAAGCAGGGGAGGGATTATACAAACAAAACAAATGAAAGGATTAAGCAAACATAATCATACATACACACACACAAGCAAGACACATACACACAGACATACCAACACACATTCACAAGACACACAGGTGAACACCCCTCAACCCCCTACAAACACACCCCCCACACAGAACGTACACAAGCTAGCTATCCACTGGGTCTGAAAACTGATAAATAAACAAATAGCTTGCCAGTGAAAATGGTCAAGAGAAAAGTCTATCTGACATACCGTGGTGACTGTTAGTGTTTGTGCATTGTTGCTTGTGTAAATGTCCAGTAAATTAATCGTTAAAAGTAAGTGGAAATATCTGAAAGCACGACAGCTGGAATAAAAAATACCAGAGTTCTGTCGAATTGGGAGGTTTCCTGAGTAAACAAACTTCACATGGTGCGCCACTGAACGTGCATTTAGGTGTTATTTTTACATGCCCAGACATGTCTGCCTTGTCCGCAGGTCGTAAGAGGAATAAATAATATATACTGGAGATTAATTTAAATTATTTAAAGCATTAAAAAAAAAAGTAGATTAATCTATGGAGTGAAAAATGTTCAACATTCTGAACATTCAGCAGTATCTTTGCTTGTTCTTTTTTTGCATTGACTCATGCACCTTTTTGAAAATCATCTGACATGAAAATGGAACACATTTTTGTTGTTAATATGATTTATATTACTGGTAGTTCATACAAGACATCATCGTCCTCTAAGCCAATCTGCACTTTAACATAGGCCTGGGTTGTTTTTATTTCTGTTAGCGCCGCGGATATAAGAAAGAGGTCTTTAAAGCTGAGTCAATGTTGATGGTTTTGTTGAATATTTGTATTTCACAGGAGAGAAACTGTATTCAAAGATCAAAGAAAGCTATTAAAATAGTCTTTGAATCTAAATATACTTTCTTTGTGTTGATTCTACATTCATTCCATGATTTTACTCAAGTAAATATCTGTTAAAAGCTTCGGTTTTAAGTAGGGATGCCCCCCGGACCCCGGTTTTAAACGGGAACCGGTACTATATTAGAAAATACCGGAGTATTTATAAGCTCTGACGTCCTCGGTACTGCTATCGATACTCTAGAGAAATTATTATTATTATTATTATTATTTAAAAGTTGCGAACGATCCTCTCTCTGTCTCTGCACGAGAAGCGAGCCGCAGCCAGCGAGTCTCCTCGCGAGTCGCTCGCTAGTGCTACACATAGACATACGGGTCCTACATACGGGTACTCCTTAATGAAAGTGTCCCCGACGCCCCGTGCTATAGCGCTCTGCACACAGACAGCAGCTCTGCATGCACTGAGTCGTGATCATGGCGGATAGAGCGAAGCGTTCTAAAGTATGGATATACTTTACAAGGGTCAATGCCGACAATGCACGTTGCCACAAGTGCAACAAAACATTTGCCAGTAAGGGTGGCAATACGAGCAAATCAATTTATCAAAACATCTGTTGGCAAAACATGATATTAGTGTGCAGAAATGCGCGTATTCGACTGCCTTGCGCGCAGTGTTCCATCTGCATCCACTGCAGCCGTAACCGTAAGCCAAGATACGGAGTTGCCTAGGCTAATAACGAATTATTACAAATAGGCTAATAAACAAAACAATTGTTTAGCTACAAATACTACAATCTAAACTTTTTATAGATCGTCAAGCTGAGGCGTCAGCCACTATGTCCCAGGCCAGTGAGCCCAGGGCCACCACACGTCATCCTCCCTCTACCTCCCTCCACCACCCAAAGTCCTTTCTCCCTAGCAGCTAGAGGAAGGATGACAGAGGATAGGGTGAACGAGTGTCACAGTTCTGTTAGCATTTGTTGTTTATTATAAAAAGTCTATAATTCAGAGTCAGACACATTTAAAACATTGTTGCTGCTGTTGCTGAAGAAATTATATTAATTTATTATATTTATTTATAAAGTTATATAAAAGAACATTGCTGTTGCTGAAGAAATTATATTTATTTATAATACTTATTTATAAAGTTGTATTTATAAATAATAAAGCAATGTTGATTCTGTTCTTAATTAATTGTCTTTTTTTCTTGCAAAAAAAGAACCAAAAAGAACCGATAAGAGTATCGATAAAGTACCGAACCGTTAAGCAGTATCGATAAGAGTAGTAGTATCGATAAAATCCTAACGATACCCATCCCTAGTTTTAAGTAGAAAAATGCGATTTTTTAATCTAGATTAATTACAGAAAATTGTGGGATAATTAATTTGTTTGTATCTATTGACAGCACATATTGTAATGACCCTAGGTATATAGTATGTGGTGCAGGTATGTTATTCTTTGACATGTAAACTCTGCTAGCTCTGTTAGCTCTGGTAGCTCTATAGCGCTGGTAGTTCTGGTAGCTCTATAGCTCTGGTAGCTCTGGCAGCTTTGGTAGTTCTAGTAGCTCTGCTAGCTCTGGTAGCTCTGGTAGCTCTGGTAGCTCTGGTAGCTCTGGTAGCTCTGTCAGCTCTGGTAGCTCTGGTAGCTGTGGTAGCTCTGGTAGCTGTGGTAGCTCTGGTAGCTCTGGTAGCTCTATCAGCTCTGGTAGCTCTGTCAGCTCTGTCAGCTCTGGTAGCTCTGTCAGCTCTGTCAGCTCTGGTAGCTCTGGTAGCTCTGTCAGCTCTGGTAGCTCTGTCAGCTCTGTCAGCTCTGGTAGCTCTGGTAGCTCTGGTAGCTCTGGTAGCTCTGTCAGCTCTGGTAGCTCTGGTAGCTCTGGTAGCTCTGTCAGCTCTGGTAGCTCTGTCAGCTCTGTCAGCTCTAGTAGCTCTGGTAGCTCTAGTAGCTCTGGTAGCTCTGTCAGCTCTGGTAGCTCTGGTAGTTATAGTAGCTCTGTTAGCTCTGGTAGCTATGTCAGCTCTGGTAGCTCTGGTAGCTCTGTCAGCTCTGGTAACTCTGTCAGCTCTGGTAGCTCTGGTAGTTATAGTAGCTATGTCAGCTCTGGTAGCTCTGGTAGTTATAGTAGCTATGTCAGCTCTGGTAGCTCTGGTAGTTATAGTAGCTATGTCAGCTCTGGTAGCTCTGGTAGTTATAGTAGCTATGTCAGCTCTGGTAGCTCTGGTAGTTATAGTAGCTATGTCAGCTCTGGTAGCTCTAGTAGCTCTGGTAGCTCTGTCAGCTCTGGTAGCTCTGGTAGTTATAGTAGCTCTGTTAGCTCTGGTAGCTATGTCAGCTCTGGTAGCTCTGTCAGCTCTGGTAACTCTGTCAGCTCTGGTAGCTCTGGTAGTTATAGTAGCTATGTCAGCTCTGGTAGCTCTGGTAGTTATAGTAGCTATGTCAGCTCTGGTAGCTCTGGTAGTTATAGTAGCTCTGGTAGCTCTGGTAGCTCTGTCAGCTCTGGTAGCTCTGGTAGTTATAGTAGCTATGTCAGCTCTGGTAGCTCTGGTAGTTATAGTAGCTATGTCAGCTCTGGTAGCTCTGGTAGTTATAGTAGCTCTGGTAGCTCTGGTAGCTCTGTCAGCTCTGGTAGCTCTGGTAGTTATAGTAGCTCTGTCAGCTCTGGTAGCACTGGTAGCTCTGGTAGCTCTGGTAGCTCTGTCAGCTCTGGTAGCTCTGGTAGTTATAGTAGCTCTGTCAGCTCTGGTAGTTATAGTAGCTCTGGTAGCACTGGTAGTTATAGTAGCTCTGTCAGCTCTGGTAGTTATAGTAGCTCTGGTAGCACTGGTAGTTATAGTAGCTCTGGTAGCTCTGGTAGTTATAGTAGCTCTGGTAGCACTGGTAGTTATAGTAGCTCTGGTAGCACTGGTAGTTATAGTAGCTCTGGTAGCACTGGTAGTTATAGTAGCTCTGGTAGCACTGGTAGTTATAGTAGCTCTGGTAGCACTGGTAGCTGTGTCAGCTCTGGTAGCTCTGGTAGTTATAGTAGCTCTGTCAGCTCTGGTAGCTCTGTCCGCGCTGGTAGCTATGTCAGCGCTGGTAGCTATGTCAGCGCTGGTAGCTCTGTCAGCTCTGGTAGCTCTGCTTTTTATTTTTGTGTTGCACTGCTGTTTGGACTCACTGTTTTATCCCTGGTTGTGTCCCGTTATTGGAAACATTTCAACATTTAAGAAATGTTTAGACCTTGAATTACTTAACTTATTATTTTAAGACTTTGTATGGATCCACTGTGACCCTGGTGAACACACACATCCAGAACCCCTCCACACACACAAAGCCAAAGCACGCTGATCCCTCTCTGCCTCTTTCTAATCAAACAGTCAGACAGCTGTGGGCCAGTGTGCCACCGTGTGCATGATCCCGTGCATTTGAACCCCTGGCCGGGTAGTGTGGAGACGGTAATAGCAGGGTGATAATAGCAGCATTAGAGCCCAGCCCAGTATCTCTTTAATCATCAGCAGAGAGGATAGTCCTGACGGCTCCTCCCACGTCTAGACGACAAGGTATGTGGAGGTAAGGTAATACCAGGGGCACTGCCTAGGGATGGGTACCGTTCACATTTGAACCGGTACCGGTACCTGTGAATCGATACCGGTACCCAACGGTAGCTTTTTTTCTGTACTTTAGTCTCTAAAAATGTAATCTACCTACCTCAGTTGTAAAAAAAAATCCAAACTTAATATTTAACACTATGGTCGCCAAAAACGCCGTACCACGTCATTCCCCGCCATGCTCATTCTGCCAAAGACGCCGTACCACGTCTTTGATATCAATATTTAAAAAATCATATTTCCTATACTTCCTCCTACAGTATGGACTGCTATACTTCCTCCTACAACATGGACTCCTATACTTCCTCCTACAACATGGACTCCTATACTTCCTCCTACAACATGGACTCCTATACTTCCTCCTACAACATGGACTCCTATACTTCCTCCTACAGTATGGACTCCTATACTTCCTCCTACAACATGGACTCCTATACTTCCTCCTACAACATGGACTCATATACTTCCTCCTACAGTATGGACTCCTATACTTCCTCCTACAACATGGACTCCTATACTTCCTCCTACAACATGGACTCCTATACTTCCTCCTACAACATGGACTCCTATACTTCCTCCTACAACATGGACTCCTATACTTCCTCCTACAACATGGACTCCTATACTTCCTCCTACAACATGGACTCCTATACTTCCTCCTACAACATGGACTCCTATACTTCCTCCTACAACATGGACTCCTATACTTCCTCCTACAACATGGACTCCTATACTTCCTCCTACAACATGAACTCCTATACTTCCTCCTACAACATGGACTCCTATACTTCCTCCTACAGTATGGACTCCTATACTTCCTCCTACAACATGGACTCCTATACTTCCTCCTACAACATGGACTCCTATACTTCCTCCTACAACATGGACTCCTATACTTCCTCCTACAACATGGACTCCTATACTTCCTCCTACAACATGGACTCCTATACTTCCTCCTACAACATGGACTCCTATACTTCCTACTACAACATGGACTCCTATACTTCCTCCTACAACATGGACTCCTATACTTCCTCCTACAGTATGGACTCCTATACTTCCTCCTACAACATGGACTCCTATACTTCCTCCTACAACATGGACTCCTATACTTCCTCCTACAGTATGGACTCCTATACTTCCTCCTACAACATGGACTCCTATACTTCCTCCTACAACATGGACTCCTATACTTCCTCCTACATCATGGACTCCTATACTTCCTCCTACAACATGGACTCCTATACTTCCTCCTACAACATCGACTCCTATACTTCCTCCTACAGTATGGACTCCTATACTTCCTCCTACAACATGGACTCCTATACTTCCTCCTACAACATGGACTCCTATACTTCCTCCTACAGTATGGACTCCTATACTTCGTCCTACAGTATGTGTGTGTGTGTGTGTGTGTGTGTGTGTGTGTGTGTGTGTGTGTGTGTGTGTGTGTGTGTGTGTGTGTGTGTGTGTTAAGGCTGAGCCCGAATGTTCGAACGTTCGTTCGTTACGTTAACATTCAAATTCTAAATAAAAATTTGCATTTAATTTTTTTTATAAAAAAATACAAATAATTTATTTTATTTTTTAAATTTATTTTATGTGTCTCTTCATTCGTTCCCTCCTAGCACTGTTTTTTTATATTGTGCTAAATAAATCAGCTAAAAACTAACTAACTAAACTAAGTATCAAAAAGAGTTATGCTGGATGACTCCAGGCATGATACAGGCCTAGTATCCATCCAAAGAGCTCCTGAATCAAGTAATACCTAGGCCATAGTGAGAGAAATGGATTGTGGTTAGGTTGGGCCAGGTATTGTGTTGGAGGGGGAGCCAGGGGGGGGTATCAGGTGAGAAACAAATGGTGGAGGGTAGACAGATTGGAGAGGTGTGGGGGGAATAACAAGAATGGGAGGGGGGTTGGAAACATGACTGGGAGATGTTTGAGGGGGGAGGGGGTCCATTATTCCACATGGTGATGTGATGGTGTGGTGATGTGGCGATGTGATGATGATGATGTGGTGATGAGATGATGATGTGGTGATGGGATGATGTGGTGATGTGATGATGATGTGGTGATGATGATGATGATGATGATGATGATGATGTGGTGATGATGATGATGTGGCGATGAGATGATGATGTGGTGATGGGATGATGTGGTGATGTGATGATGATGTGGTGATGATGATGATGATGATGATGATGATGTGGTGATGTGATGATGATGTGGCGATGTGATGATGATGATGTGGTGATGAGATGATGATGTGGTGATGGGATGATGTGGTGATGTGATGATGATGTGGTGATGACGATGATGATGATGATGATGATGTGGTGATGATGATGATGTGGTGATGTGATGATGATGATGTGATGATGATGTGGTGATGTGATGATGTGGTGATGTGATGATGATGATGTGGTGATGTGATGATGAGGTGGTGATGTGATGATGAGGTGATGTGATGATGATGAGGTGATGTGATGATGATGATGTGGTGATGATGTGATGATGAGGTGATGTGATGATGATGATGTGGTGATGTGATGATGAGGTGATGTGATGATGATGATGTGGTGATGTGATGATGATGTGGTGATGATGATGATGATGATGATGATGATGATGTGGTGATGATGATGTGGTGATGTGATGATGATGTGGTGATGATGATGATGTGGTGATGTGATGATGATGATGTGGTGATGTGATGATGATGTGGTGATGATGATGATGTGGTGATGATGATCATGAGGTGATGTGATGATGATCATGAGGTGATGTGATGATGATGATGTGGTGATTAGGGATGCCCCCCGGACCCCGGTTTTAAACGGGAACCGGTACTATATTAGAAAATACCGGAGTATTTATAAGCTCTGACGTCCTCGGTACTGCTATCGATACTCTAGAGAAATTATTATTATTATTATTATTATTTAAAAGTTGCGAACGATCCTCTCTCTGTCTCTGCACGAGAAGCGAGCCGCAGCCAGCGAGTCTCCTCGCGAGTCGCTCGCTAGTGCTACACATAGACATACGGGTCCTACATACGGGTACTCCTTAATGAAAGTGTCCCCGACGCCCCGTGCTATAGCGCTCTGCACACAGACAGCAGCTCTGCATGCACTGAGTCGTGATCATGGCGGATAGAGCGAAGCGTTCTAAAGTATGGATATACTTTACAAGGGTCAATGCCGACAATGCACGTTGCCACAAGTGCAACAAAACATTTGCCAGTAAGGGTGGCAATACGAGCAAATCAATTTATCAAAACATCTGTTGGCAAAACATGATATTAGTGTGCAGAAATGCGCGTATTCGACTGCCTTGCGCGCAGTGTTCCATCTGCATCCACTGCAGCCGTAACCGTAAGCCAAGATACGGAGTTGCCTAGGCTAATAACGAATTATTACAAATAGGCTAATAAACAAAACAATTGTTTAGCTACAAATACTACAATCTAAACTTTTTATAGATCGTCAAGCTGAGGCGTCAGCCACTATGTCCCAGGCCAGTGAGCCCAGGGCCACCACACGTCATCCTCCCTCTACCTCCCTCCACCACCCAAAGTCCTTTCTCCCTAGCAGCTAGAGGAAGGATGACAGAGGATAGGGTGAACGAGTGTCACAGTTCTGTTAGCATTTGTTGTTTATTATAAAAAGTCTATAATTCAGAGTCAGACACATTTAAAACATTGTTGCTGCTGTTGCTGAAGAAATTATATTAATTTATTATATTTATTTATAAAGTTATATAAAAGAACATTGCTGTTGCTGAAGAAATTATATTTATTTATAATACTTATTTATAAAGTTGTATTTATAAATAATAAAGCAATGTTGATTCTGTTCTTAATTAATTGTCTTTTTTTCTTGCAAAAAAAGAACCAAAAAGAACCGATAAGAGTATCGATAAAGTACCGAACCGTTAAGCAGTATCGATAAGAGTAGTAGTATCGATAAAATCCTAACGATACCCATCCCTAGTGGTGATGTGTTGATGATGTGCTGATGTGATGATGATGTGGTGATGATGATGATGATGATGATGTGGTGATGTGATGATGTGCTGGTGTCTTGTCTCTCACCCTGCCATTCATTTCTTGGTGATGTTGTGTCATAACGTTTTCTCAGTTACTCCTCTCTCTGTGAAGCAGCCTTGTGTGCAAAGAGCTAAACTTCAATATAAAAAGCCCCTCTGTACACACACTGACGGCCTTGGTAACACACATGCAGAGACATGCAGAAAGTCTTTTTCCTATACTTTATTTAGATGACATGGCCAGGAATTAATTGCGGGATGAGAGACAAGGTCTTTATTTATTGTGTATTTCTCAGTGTGCTTCTTTCAGGTCCGATGGAGAGCTAGCGTGTGTACTGATCCATGGCTCTGTGTGTGTGTGTGTGTGTGTGTGTGTGTGTGTGTGTGTGTGTGTGTGTGTGTGTGTGTGTGTGTGTGTGTGTGTGTGTGTGTGTGTGTGTGTGTGTGTGTGTGTGTGTGTGTGTGTGTGTGTGTGTGTGTGTGTGTGTGTGTGTGTAGAAATTACAAGCCTATCCAACAAAGGGCCAAACCAGGAACAAGATCCAGTTGAGTTTGTGTTGTGATGTGCAGCCAGGCAGTGTGGCGGCACTAAGACCAGGTTCCTGGTATCCTTAATTCACCTTAAACCATGTTCAACCTCTGGAAGATTTGAAACCTAATTATAACTTAATCATAGGATACAAATAAAGAAATGTTTCTTACATTATGGCTCGAGACCCACACTGGGTCCTGGGCTGGCGTCTGGCGGGTCTCCACCACATGGCAGCCGTAACAGAGCTTTTACAGGGACCAGACTAGACGTACTCATGTGAGTTGCGTGTTTGAGAACCCATCAAGCATTTAAAGTGTGTGTGTGTGCATGCATGTAAGTATGAATGTGTTATATGTATGTATGTATGTATGTATGTATGTATGTATGTATGTATGTATGTATGTATGTATGTATGTATGTATGTATGTATGTATGTATGTATAATATACTTCATATGTATGTATGTATGTATTTATGTATGTATAATATACTTGATATGTATGTATAATGTATGCATTTATGTATGCATGTGTATGCTTGTGTGTCAGCTGTGAAAGCATGTAACCTGATGACATTCCACAGAACAGCCTGAAGTGCAGGCTAATTAACTCACCTAAAGGCATGGTGGGAATGTGTGCGTGGGTTTTTACATGCGTGTCCGTCTGCACAACTACTTAGTGAGTTATGTGTGTAAAGGTAGTGTCGTCTAGTGTCCACTTTATGCTTTGCTTTGCTCTTGCTGCTTGTTTTACACTGATTGTATGTCTTATTTCTTACTGATGTAAAGCACTTTGAACTGCAATCCCATGTATGAAAGGTGTTATACAAATAAAGTTATTATTATTATTATTATTATTATTATTATTATTATTATTATTATTATTATTATTATTATTATTATTATTATTATTATTATTAATCTCATAGTCCACACATCCATTTTCAAACCATGTAAGGTAATTTGCCAGTAGTTTAGCTTGTTGAAGACTTGCTACCATTACAATTCCCAACTAATGTTATTCATATTTTCTCACTAAAAGAGTCAATATAATTATTAGGACTGACCTTCAAAGATTATTTTGGCGGTCGAAGTTTCTGGGCCCAAGATTCTATTTGAATTCGAAGCTCCGACAAGATTTTTTTAATCTTATGTTGTGGGACTTGTACAGCACTTTGGTCAACTTTGTTGTTTTTAAATGTGCTCTATAAATAAAGTGGATTGGATTGGATTAATTAATTAATTAATTAAATGAATGAATAATGAGCCGGGAGCTGCGCTGCCTGGGCGGCTGCTCTCCGTTACACAGCCAACAACATTACATTACATAATTATGTTGCAACCTTCGTATATAAAGCAAACAATTATATAAATATTTATATGTAGTTAATAGAGACAAAGGCAGAATTCGACTTAATTAAGCACGTTTTATTAACTCATTCCGGGCCAACAGCGCCCTCTGCTGATGGCCCTTTCCGTGCCAACGCTTTATCCAATGGAGAATAGGACTTATTTGCGAGTGCATAAAACATATCAAATATAATAGCAATAGATCTAAATAACACAGTGATTGTTAATGAGTTGCTTCCAGTAAACATGCACGAAACAGATACTTTTCAGCTCTATCTTTAATCTTAATCTTTCAAAATGTTCAGTTGCTATCGCTATCAGCTCTATCTTTAATCTTTCAAAATGTTCAGTTGGTATCGCATGCACTTATCTGTGTTTCACTACACACATGAGTGCATGCCTACCAACTGTTCACCTGTTTTATTGCAACACTACTATCACCGACATCTAAGAAGGGAGATCCCCCCTTGAATGGCCCTTCTATGGTTTCTCTCCTCCACATTGCCTGTGGTGCATTTTTTCCTATTGCTAGGTTTTAGTGAGTTTTTCCTTACCTTCACGTGGGGTATGTCTGGGAGTGTTGCATTTATTTATTTTGCATTTATTTAAAACATTTTGGACTTTATGGTATTCTTGTTTTGTTCTTGACTTATTGTGATGTTTCTTCTTGACTTGTTTAAAGAAGACGTGTCCGGCCCATGGGGACATTAACGTGTGTTGTCGGGCCTTACAAATACATTTGATTTGATTTGATCCTCATGCACGAAGAGAAGCGGGGTCTGAAAAATCGCTTCTCTGTACTTTGGTCGGCGCGAACCTCACACACACACACACACACACACACGCACACACACGCACACACACACACACACTCCGATGGCGGTGATAGGAACATCTGATTACCCCAAGATTCATAACATAAAGGCCTTACCACACATCTGATGTCATGCAAAAAGATGAATCAAATTCCTGATCACCTTTTCATCCATGCTACCTCAGTTCTGAGTGAACATGTTTTTTCAACAGCAGGGGACATATGTTGTGAATATGCTGATATTCCTGAAAAATAACATGTCTCTCTTAGGCCGGGCATGCCCTTGATAGCTCTGTGACAAGCTATCGTTCTCGGAGATAATTGTTTGAATAACTTTTTCATACTTTCTTCATGGACAATTGAACAATGATTATAGTTTGCGCTTAAGAAATGCAATAGACTAAGAAAAAAAAATTAGTTTATTGTAGTTGTTCAATTTGTGGAAATGTATTCAATAGGACGAAGGTCTGAAGAGACACGTGATAAGTCATACAGGAGAGAAACCGCTCAGTTGTTGTAAGGAAACTGTGAATGCATTATGATAATCCATACTGGGGGGAGAAACCATTTAGTTGTTGTAAGGAAACTGTGAATGCATTATGATAATCCATACTGGGGGGAGAAACCATTTAGTTGTTGTAAGGAAACTGAATGCATATGAGATTCCATACTGGGGGGGGGGGGGGGGGATAAACCATTTAGTTGTCATAAGGAAACTGAATGCATATGAGATTCCATACTGGGGGGGGGGGGGCATTTAGTTGTCGTAAGGAAACTGAATGCATATGAGAATCCATACTGGGGGGGAGAAACCATTTAGTTGTCGTAAGGAAACTGAATGCATATGAGAATCCATACTGGGGGGGAGAAACCATTTAGTTGTCGTAAGGAAACTGAATGCATATGATGATCAATACGGGGGGGAGAAACCATTTAGTTGTTCATTTACTCGTAAGGAAACAGTGAAGAATGAAGATGCATATGTGAATTCATACTGCAGAGAAAACCTTTAGTTCAGGGTGAGTTAAAGGGTTCAGTCAGAAAGTATTACTGTCTATAAGATAGCAACACTGTACTACTGTACACAATTTCATTAAAATGTTGACTTTTGAATAAAAAATTATAATAACTGTCATATATTTTCATCATTCAAGTTGTTAAAACAATAGTTATAATATCAAATTGTCAAGATTGTGAAGCCAGTATCGTGTATCTACCCTAACCCTACCTGCTGGAAGACATTAATAAACAGAGACAATCCAGGCGACTACGTGGCGTAGTGGGCAAGGCGCTCGCCAGCGCTCCACATTGCTTTCAGTTTAGCTGGTCGTCCGTACTAATACACATTGGCCGTATTAGGGGGTGGGAAACTGATGGGTGGGGATCGGGCGTTGTGGACAGCGACTCCTACAGGTCGGTTGGTGCGCCTGCGCAGTAAAATCAGGAAGTGTCGGGGGCAGCGGTCCGCCTTGAAAAAAACGTCCGCTATGGACACAAGCCCTAACCCTCCACCTGGAAGAAATTACTGTAGATATAACCCAAACCCTAGGGCTGGGCGATTAATCGATATAATCGATTAATTCGAATGAATGATTTAGGACGATTTAGAAAAATATTAAAATCAATATATATATATATTTTTTTTTACAAGACTCACCTTTTATTTTACAAAAAGTGATGTTTGGTGAAAGTTAGATTTGCACTTTATTAATCCCAATAGGGAAATTCATTCTTGTTTGATGATCAAGAGGCACATTTTATTTGTTTTAAGTGAAGTTTGGTGAAAAAGCAAGTTATTGCACCATTAATCCCAATAGGGACATGCATCTTTGTTTGATATTATTATTATTTTTTTTTAAGTGAAGATTGGTGAAAGTTAGGTTTGCACTTCAATCCCAATAGGGAAATTCATCTTGGTTTGATAATTTTTTTGTGTCAAATAAAAACAAAGGTTATTTGAATGATTTCCTTGGTGTGTCTAGTTTTCAAGAGAAATAAATAGATTAAAATCGTAAATCGGATACAAAAAAATCAGGGATTTTATTTCTTAGGCCATATCGCCCAGCCCTACCTCTACCTGGAAGACATTACTGAACAGAGACAACCCTAACCCTCTACCTGGAAGACATTACTGAACAGAGACAACCCTAACCCTCTACCTGGAAGACATGACTGAACAGAGACAACCCTAACCCTCTACCTGGAAGACATTACTGAACAGAGACAACCCTAACCCTCTACCTGGAAGACATTACTGAACAGAGACAACCCTAACCCTCTACCTGGAAGACATTACTGAACAGAGACAACCCTAACCCTCTACCTGGAAGACATTACTGAACAGAGACAACCCTAACCCTCTACCTGGAAGACATTACTGAACAGAGACAACCCTAACCCTCTACCTGGAAGACATTACTGAACAGAGACAACCCTAACCCTCTACCTGGAAGACATGACTGAACAGAGACAACCCTAACCCTCTACCTGGAAGACATTACTGAACAGAGACAACCCGAACCCTCTACCTGGAAGACATTACTGAACAGAGACAACCCTAACCCTCTACCTGGAAGACATTACTGAACAGAGACAACCCTAACCCTCTACCTGGAAGACATTACTGAACAGAGACAACCCTAACCCTCTACCTGGAAGACATTACTGAACAGAGACAACCC
Organism: Notolepis coatsorum; assembly: GCF_963971535.1. Lineage (NCBI taxonomy): Eukaryota > Metazoa > Chordata > Actinopteri > Aulopiformes > Paralepididae > Notolepis > Notolepis coatsorum. The sequence continues at coordinate 28,258,102 of NC_140181.1, forward strand.
TAACCCTCTACCTGGAAGACATTACTGAACAGAGACAATAACACACTGCACTGACAGAGAATATAACTCATTATTCACTGCCGCAGTCTCTCTCTCTCCATTGCTCTCTCTCTCTCTCTATGGTTGTCTCTCCCTAGGGCTGTCTTAAATACTTCGAAGCTTCAAAGCTTCGTTCGATGGGCATTGGATTCGAATGGAAAAATAAAACTCTGCCTCTTTGTTAACTACAACAAGCAATGCTGTTTGTTGTTTAAGATGAGGTCGGACTCGGCACTGACAGATTTGTGTTCATTGTGCTGCCTCAAATGACGGCTTACAATATTTCATGAAAGCAAAGTGTTTAGTTTGTCTAAGATTTAAAAAGGTTTAAACTTTACAGCACTAACAATTCTCTATAGTATTTTCTATAGTGTCCCGACCCATATAAAACATGTCTTAATAAAAATACATTCCTCGCCATGCGTAATCTGCCAATGACGTTTTACAGCGTCTTTGAGATCAATATTTCAAAAATCTGTCATGGTAATCATATTTCACCGAAGGATCCTTGACGGGTGCTGGGGATCTCCACTCAACTCTCCAACAGTTCAATATCGCCACCTGGTGGCCGATCGCCAAACCGGAAGTGGGTAAGTGGTGCTTGGTGTCCCCCCTATTCCGTCCGCCACTCGCGATCGCTCCCGGGACTCCATCTTGACACTTGACACACTGGATAATCGATTCGATCGGTTGCCATAACTCACTAAACAACGTTATTTGGACATATATATTATTATACAACCCGGAAATGGTTCATCTAGATCAACATCCCATAACAGCGAACTTTTTGCTCCACGCTCATCACCCAAGAGGAGACTGGGGTGAGTTTCAGCGTTTTTGATTATTATTATCCATACAAACTGTTCTGATCTATATAACACCCATACTACATGATTAATTTAACGTCGGTCATTGCATTATAAACGACCCCCCCCCCCCCTCCGGTCAACATCAGATGATGAGTCATGACGTTTAGAACCTTGTACAATTGAAATTTTTTATCTGACGTCAATCGCTAGCAAACTGCATTTGATGATGTAATATGCATAAATGGCTATATCTCACGTTCTAGGAATTACTGCAGAAAACGATAAAAACATATTTATACTCTAGACAGTATTTTTATATGAATGTGTGAATGAAAAAGTAAAACGTTGCTACACCCTGAACAATAGCTAATCGATGTTGAATGGGCCATAGTAATGTCAATTTAGCAATACAATTTAAAAAGTTATAGCCCTGCAAAATAGGTGAACATCTCCATAGACAAATAGAGCTGGCAGTGATCAAACATTGATGGATATAAGCGTGGCAGAGAAAGGGTTAAAAACAACAAAGGTGACCAAAGTGGTGTACAAGTCCAAAAAAAAAGAAGAAAAAAAATAAATCATTTAGCTACGAATTAAAATCGAATCTCGGCCCCGAAGCTTCGAATGCCAAAATAAAATTCGAAGGTCAGCCCTATCTCTCCCCCTGCATTTCTCTCTCCTCGGAGTCCCTCCCTCTATCTCTTTCCCCGTGTTCCCTCTCTCTCATTGCTGACTACAGCACATCCAGCATCACTACATGATAACACAAGAATTGAATGAGAACACACACACACACACATAAACATGTGCAAACACAGACACATGCCAATGTGCACCACATTACTTGAACTTGAATGGGAACACACAATGTGCACACAGACACACACAATTGTGTGCACACATACAGACACACACACAGATTAAAGCAAAATAAATCTTGTGCCTAAAATCTTTTCAAGCCGCAGTCAAATTGCAAACACACCCATGTTCCTCAAGCAAAACAACATCAGGCACCCAATAGGCGATTTACGAGCTATTAAAAGCATGATGATGTACTGCATGTAGTACCAGTAGGCTACTGAAATGTAGTACTATCACCATGGCAACCTTTTGGCATGGCATAAACCATTGATACATGTGGCAAACTCACAAGCAGTGTATAATTATTGTCATTAATGGTTTCCCCTGCTAATTCAAATGCATCAAGTGTTCCTACTAGTAGCCTAAGCTAGAGACAGCCCATCAGCACAGTCCATACAGTAAAGTCAAAACAACTGTAGTTAAGTTCATAACCAAATATAATAATGTAGTAAAGTATATAATCAAATATAATAATATAGTAAAGTCCATTAACCAACTAGAATAATGTAGTAAAGTATATAACCAAATAGAATATGTAGTAAAGTGTATAACCACATACAATAATGTAATAACATATATAACCAAATAGAATGTAGTACCACCAAGTCCATAACCAAATAAAACTCAACGACAATCGCTTAGCACTCCACACCAGACCCGACCGTTCACAGGTATAATAAGCTCTGTTTAGCTGGGGAGGGTGGTTTCCCACCAGGAGATTTTGGAGGACGGACCGGACGTTAGGTTGTCGTGAAGCGAGCATATTAGCAGGTAGCTGTGTTGTGCATTACGAGGGAAGTAAAACCCATGTAAAACCCATATTGAGCTGGAATTAAACCACCATATACGAATACAACCTTCCTCATTCTTCCTGACATTACTGCACGACAGATCGCTACAATACGTTCACTAGGCACCGATTGGACAAGTATTGTTATGCTGAGAGAGAATGTTTTTTCACGGAAGACAAACTGTCTGTTCTCAACCATCATTTTCTTTGGACAATAAACCTTACAAAACATCAGTTGCAGCCTGGACATTAAACTCTGTCAACATCCACAACTTCTTTTGTTACCCGAGTATAAAAACATCTAAGTAGTGTAGGTGCATCGTGGCACATTGTCAATTTATTAGTTAATGACAAGCGGCAACTAAACCTTAAGTTCTCCAACTAACGTTATTTATTTAAATTGTTCCTGTTAATAATAATTAACATAAGTAGCATGGTAATAATACGTAGGTTATTGATCAATGAATGTATTGATAAATTAATGGTGTACAAGTGATACACCAGTATAAGTCATGTTATTTCCTCATTGTCCTTGCTGTGTCGCCTGGCGTCGCCTCAAAAAATAGGATCGAGGCGATTTTTTGACAGAAGTGGCTGCACGATCGTCGCTTCAAAATCTCCTGCCGTATGGGTTCTCTCATTCATAACAATGGAAGCGATAGAATTATGTTGGTCGCCTCGCCTGGCAAAAATCGCCTGCCGTGTGCGGACCACTTAAGACTTACCCCATTCAGTGGGATTTGTGACACTCCTGCAACACAATACTTTTGTAATCAGGCTCTGTGCTGTCAGGAAACGGTGTGTGAATGAGCAGTTCAGTTCAATTTGACCTTTTTCAGTTATTCCGCCTCCTTCAGGAAAGTAGGCCTTGTTACTGGATGTCAGTGTTTTTTTCATAGGTCGGTGGTTGTGACTAAGTAATTACCATGCATGATTATTTGCATTTGGTTCTGTATTTACTTTCAATTGGTAGGATAAACGTGAACTTGTCAAGTGCAAGGCTAACATTAGTTGGCCAGCTAACCAGAAAACCCTTAACTATCTGTCCATCATTTTATGCGAACTTGTTTTCACATCAAATGTGTCACACGCATGCATGCTGTGAACAATCCCATTGGCTAGTGAGTGTGTCAATCTGGTTGGATGCAGCTCTCAAAGTCCACAAATGAGATAGAAAATATGTGGGAAGTTCTGTGTTTACTAGTGGGATGCCAGGTGCTGCAGCTTGTTCCAATGTTTTTGACAGTTCATCTCTATTTTCTCCTAAGATCTACACACACCCACAAACACCCACTGCGTTTTCTGGGAACTGTCAAAGGAGCAGAGGAGAGAAAAGAGAGAGAGAGAGAGAGAGAGAGAGAGAGAGAGAGAGAGAGAGAGAGAGAGAGAGAGAGAGAGAGAGAGAGAGAGAGAGAGAGAGAGAGAGAGAGAGAGAGATAGACAGAGAGATAGACAGAGAGATAGACAGAGAGATAGACAGAGAGATGAACTGGCAAAACAACAACAAAACAAGCTGCAGCACCTGGCATCCCCCTAGTAAACACAGAAGTCACATGCCTACTGTTTGCAGATGATCCGGTGCTGCCGTCTCCAACAAAAGAAGGACTACAGCAGCACCATGATCTTCTACACACATCCTCCCAGACCTGGGCACTGACGGAAAAACACCAAATAATGCATGCAGAGCAGAATTAGGAAGATACCCCCTCTAATCATCAAAATCCAAAACAGAGCATTTACATTTGATTGCATAACCACATTGTATGACACATTTTCAATCAATTCAATCAATTCCATAACAAAGCACTCACCTACAGAAAGACCCACTCAGCCAAGCTGGTTCTGGGACTCAGCTCACAAACACAGGCAGAGCCACCAGACAGAAACCACACTGGACAAAACTAAATTATAAGAAAACTAAAAGAAACACATTGGAAAGAATCAACCCGAAACCAGAGCAAATTGGAATGCTATTTGGCCCTAAACAGAGAATACACAGTAGTGTTGTCAAAAATATCGAAGTATCGATACATATCGATACTGAATATTTAAAATGGTTTCGATACTAATTTCCCGAAATACCGATACTTTCTGCAGTATCGGTACCAGCTGGCGAGTGTTCTACCGCAAGTTGTTGACACGCTGTTCAGAGCGCGCTTGCCCCTCCGCCTCCTCCAGCCCTCCCCCTCACAGAGCCGTCTTCAGTTTGTAAACAAACATTTTAGCTGAAGATGGCAAATGCAGAGCCTCCGCAACTTGTGCTTGTGGATAAAGAAAACAGCAGAAGTGCTGTTTGGAGGTACTTCGGGTTTGAAGTAAACAACGAAGGACAAGCTAAAGAAAGATGCCCCAATGCTATTTGCAAGCGGTGTTACAGAGCAGTGCCAACGCGGATCTCCATAAAGAAATGAAAGAGGTTTGTGACAGCTGCTCTTTCAACGTCACTGTGACTGAAGCATTAAACCATTAACTCTAGTTTAATACATGATACGTTGTCTACTGAAGGCGCATAATATCAACAGCTGATTCGTTGTTAGTAACGTTACAGCTGAGCTATCAGCTAACGTTAGCTCTGTTAGCTTAGCTGGCCACCTTTATAATTACTGCATGGAAACGGAGTAACGTTAACGTTTAAACGTTATGTCGAGGTCATACAATACTACAGTCGACATAAGGTTAACGTTACCCCGTTTCCATGAAGTGTTTAAATAGCAGCAATCTTGTTGAAAATGTAAGCGAGAGAGAGACATGGAGTCTATAATTTTTCCACTTACGCTCTGCTCTCCTGTACTCTCTCCTCTGGGCTCTGGTGGTGTCATTTAGCCACGGCTGGCCTTTAGACTTTGTTGTTTTTTTTGTCTAAGGGGGGCTACTGAGTCCAGAATGGAGAGGCAGGTGGAATTAAATAGGGATGTGAGTTCATCTATGTTAAGGTGGGAGGGAGAGGCTTCAATAGTACAGATGTTAGGGGCAGCTAGGAAGGCGGAGGAAAACTTACTGGTTGTTAAGGGGTTAATGCTGCGGGAGGGACGCCCAGGGGAGGGGGATTTGGCTGGGGGGAGAGAGAGAGAGGAGGTGAACATTACAGCATAGTGATCAGAGGAGCATGAATTTTCATCAATATTCACATTTGACACTGAGAAATCATGGGTTAGAACTAAGTCAAGCTTATGGCCTAGTTTGTGGGTGGCGGTGGTAGTAAGCAGAGTGAGTTCGAATGAGTCAATCAATTCCATGAAATCAGACACCATAGGCTTGGATGGGCAGCACACATGAATATTAAAGTCACCAAGAATCAGGATTCTGTCATGGATGGACATAGTATTTGACAGAAACTCGGAAAATTGGGAAATAAAGTCCTTGCTGCTAGGGGGCCGATAAACGAGGGCGATTAGGAGAGGTTTGTCAAAGTCAACCATGGTCAACTGAACTTCAAAGCTGGAAAATTGTGCACAGTTCACAACATGGCAGTTTAGGGCTGGGCGATATGGAAAAAAATCATATCGCGATAACGATATGATAATGTTATCATATTTCTCGATATCGATAATTATCGAATTGTTATAAGTATTAATTTTTTTTTTCTTTTTCTTTTTTTTTAACAACATATGTATGTTTATTTTGCAGCAATTCTTTGTCATTGCCACCATCTTTAGTGTTACATCCCCTCACACTCCAGTTCTCAGGCTGCAGCTGGTTTAAAAGCTAAAGTAAACCGGCTTCTCTGCTGGCTGTGGCTCCAGAGGAGTTGAACAGTTCTGGCTCTGCTAGTTTATTTTCGATCTTTTGGCGCTTTGTTGGTGGACAAACCACCGCACATGTGCACCGTGACTCGTGACTGGAGTCTAGCTCTGCTAGCACACATAGCCTACTGTGTACAGACGGTTTCAAACTGTATTTTAAATTAGAAAGCAAACAAAATAAATGGACAAGAGAAAAATAAATCTCAATTTGGTCAGTATTGTCATTTGGACAAGCAAAGCCATTACTTTAAGTTGCAGGCAAGAAAGACAAGTCTGTCCACTGTCTCTGGTTTTAAAACTGCCCTGTTGCAGGTCACAATTTTAATAAAAAAAAAAAAAACATAAACCAAGCGTTTTGTAACAATCGTATTTTCATGGGTAGTATACCCCCCCCCCTTGACAATTTTGTGAAGGCACATGTATATGGTATATACCTTTGATTTGGGAGTATTTGGGGTTTCAGAACGGTTTTGGCTTATTGCATATAATGTGTTTTATCTCGCGATCTATGGAAAAAAACTGGATTATCTTGGAAATGGACGATGTTTAGAGTGTAATAAACTACAAACTACAGTGTGTGTAGAAACAAACACTTGTTTACATGTTCGACTATAAATAGTGTTTGTCAAATGAGCCATACTATTGTCTCCATAGCTATAATATAGAATAGAATAGAAATACTTTTATTATCCCGTGGGAAATTAGACACTGCAAATCGCTCAACATTTAAACATTTAGACAGGACAGGTCACAAATTAGAATAATAACACAAATCAAATCAAGTTGCCTAGGATAAGAGTAGAGTAAAATAAAATAGGATAAATTGAAATGAAATGAAATAAAATATACAGAAATAAATACAGTAAGAATATACTGAGCATACTGAGCATGGGGTAAACAATTTGGTCAATATAATTATAATTTAAATCTAACTAAATGAAATATGAAATATATATTCCAGTATTCAGTGTCACAAGGTGCAGTATGCTTTAGGTAGTGTATTGTCCTCCTTGGGTTCCAATAAGACCTAGATCAATGTCTGGCAGCCGTCGCTGCCCCCTGTTGTGGAGCCTGGAGGCCGCTAGTCGCGTCCTCCTGCCACTATTGAGCTGCCGCTCTGTGCTCAGTGATGCAGTGAGGCACAGTGATGCATTATATAGTCTGATGGCTGTTGGAATGAAGGACTTCCTGTGCCGTTCAGTGCTGCATTTGGGTAGTGTGAGCCTAGCACTGAACATGCTCCTCCTGTCAGCCAAGTCTGTGTGTGTGCGTGCATGCGTGTGTGTATGTGTGAGACAAGTGTGTTTGTGTGTGTCACCTGCAGTGAATGCTGCATGGCAACATGATGGCTGCAGCCCTGAAATTGTCTTTCTTTATGAAAAAAAGTAATAATTTGAATTCAAGTATGTTATTTTCCCACACCAGCTATTAAACTTAGGTTTCTATACGTCCGTACATCAAACATCCATCTCTTAGGGGTGTTTTCTATACATGTGGGGCGGCGTGGCTCAGGGGTAGAGCGGGGCGTCCAATGATCGAAGGGTTGGTGGTTCGAATCCCGCTCAAGCCCATGTCCATCCCATTGCCGTTGTGTCCTTGGGCAAGACACTTAACCTACTTGCCTCGTATGAATGTGTATGCATGTGAATGAATGTTGGTGGTGGTCGGAGGGGCCGTAGGCGTTGATTATTCGCCACGCTTCCGTGAGTCTGCCTCAGGGCAGCTCTGGCTGCAATTGTAGCTTACCACCACCGGTATGACTGCGTATGAACGAATAATGGACTCTGTGAAGCGCTCTGAGTCAGAGAAGAGCGCTATATAAATCCAATCCATTAATTAATTAATAGTGGGTGGGTGGGGTTTTCCCTGATGGCCTGGAGCTTAGCGAGGCTCCTCCTCTCCGCCACCCTCGCTAGAGAGTCCAGCTCCACCCCAACCACGCTGCTGGCCTTCCTGACCAGCTTATACAGCAAGGTTGTGTCCACTGCTCTCAGTCCGCTGCCCCAGCAGGTCACAGCGTACAAGAAGGCGCTATTGTAGAATATACAATAGCTCTGCAAAGATCATGAAATATCGCAAAAATGGTCATGAAAACCTGGCGCTAGACAGTGAAGGATGGGGGAAGCTTGTGGCCGTGAAAGAGTTAACATGGGTTACCAATGTGGAAGAATAACCCTACTCCTACATTCCTTTGATTAGAACAATGGTCTTCACGACCCCCACCCTTGGAATGCCATGTTGTCCCTGTCCCCCTCTACAGCCCCCACCGCTCCCTGTGACCCAGTCACACTCCTGGCTATTGATCTCTACATTTGTATGTAATGCATCTGTCTCGTTAATAGACTTGATCATGAAGGTCTGTCCATCCGCGTCACGCCACCAGGAACACCAACACACTATGACGAGATGGGTGCCAATCTCAGCCCACAGTTGCTCCACTCACAGCCAGTCAGAACACTTACAGAGTGTTCAGGGCAGGAAACTGTGTGTGTGTGTGTGTGTGTGTGTGTGTGTGTGTGTGTGTGTGTGTGTGTGTGTGTGTGTGTGTGTGTGTGTGTGTGTGTGTGTGCGTGCGTGTGCGTGTGTGTGTGTGTGTGTGTGTGTGTGTGTGTGTGTGTTGTAGGATGCTTGCTCTCCTTAATGTGTCACTTTGATTACGGCTGAAGTCAAGGACCTCCTACAGCTAGTGCACATCAGTATATCACAATGTGTGTCCGCTCTGTCTGTGTGTGTGCGTGCGTGTGTGTGTGTGTGTGTGTGTGTGTGTGAGACGAGTGTGTTTGTGTGTGTCACCTGCAGTGAATGCTGCATGGCAACATGATGGCTGCAGCCCTGAAATTGTCTTTCTTTATGAAAAAAAGTTATAATTTGAATTCAAGTATGTTATTTTCCCACACCAGCTATTAAACTTAGGTTTCTATACGTCCGTACATCAAACATCCATCTCTTAGGGGTGTTTTCTATACATTCTGAATAGGCCTGCCGCGATAAGCAATAAATCGATTAATTGCCGCGATAATTAAAATTAATGCAATGATTTTGACGGGCGCGATTAATTGCTATTTGCGCGTTTGTTTTAATGAGGCGGAACCAGTACCCCTCGTCAGTCACTCCGTGTGGGGGGCCGCTGGCCTTACTACAGAGCACAGCACGGGAGCTCCGTGGGGCACTAGCAACGCCACATATAGCTTAACTACATTTCTCAATAGTGTTGCTCCTTTTAACCAAATAGCGTTCTTTGTAGTGTAACGTTAGCTATTTTTAGACCCAAGTAGTTACTCGCTACTGCCCGGAGAAACTGGACTGCTAAATAAAGATTAAAGATCTAGTGTTGATGCTCATTCAATGCCAACAACATTAGCTAAATAGCTAACAAACGAAATACAACGTATAGCATAGCTACAACACAGAATAACGTTAATACAATTACATGCATCATTGTTTACAATGAACGGGTGGGACTAGTCAAAGGACTGGACACGGGGACAAGTTAAACATGAATTAATTTATTATAACAGGTAATCGAGTTGTGCTCCCGTGCCTACGCACCACAGGGCTATTCTATTCTATACGGCTTTGCCGCTTCCTCCTCATCGTTGATTGCCTGTAGTAGCTGCATCTAACGTTAGTAGCTAACGTTAAAACTAACCTAAAGTTAGTTGCTCACCAACAATCTCAACATTTGTTTTATCATTAGCTCAAAAACACAGACCGGACGAGACAAGTTGGCCGCTCATAGATGCTGCTAGGATAATAACAACAATACTTCCGCTCCGGTCGGTGGGCTTCAAAATAAAAGTCTAAAACACCGGAAAAGACGGAGCGGTGGGCTTCAAAATAAAAGTTTTGGGAAATACATTTCTCAAAAAAAAATTCTCTAACCGGTCGCAATAATATCGCTTATCGCGATATTTTCGGGGGCAATTAATCGCCCAGCAAAATGTGTTATCGTGGCAGGCCTAATTCTGAATATACCCGGTACATTATGACTTGCAGACGAAAAATACACATTTTCCTAACCCATCAAATTTACCTCTAAATACAGGCCTGTTTTATGCCGATGTTTAGGAACATTTCACATGTAAACAGAGGTCCTACAGATGCTGAAGTCTCACGTTTGTCCACATTTTGGTACAGGCTGTAACATGAAGCTACTTTAACCAAATAACATATCAGTTATGGTGAACGCTGTAGGGCTAAAAACACCTACATTATTAAGCTACTTTACCTAAATAGTCAGTTCTGATGCAGGCTGTAGGGCTACAAACATCTAGGCTACATGAAGCTATTTCATCCAAATAACATTTCTAACAGATAAAAAGCTTTGTTGTGGGTTATATTTATTTTGTGTGTAAATATTTATTTCCATATCTGCTCTTTCATTGATATTGTCCTCCAGTGGGCGGTAGACCACGGCTGAGTGGACACGAGGTAAATATGTAGAAACATGGCCTGTAGCTGAACTCTGGAACCAATCTACTGCAAAAATTGCCAATATCCCATTTTGGAACATCCAGAATTCCCGAATGAAGCTGTCCGCTAGCCGGCGATCAACAAAGGAGGAAATTAGCTGTGAAAACAGAGCTCCAGAACGCAGGCGAATGCCACAACCAGAGAGGAGATGAGTCATGTCAGGCTCACAGCACCGGAGGTTTATGTTTCAACAGCCGGTCCAAATCATCACGTAGGCCGACAAGACCAGAACCTGATTCCAAGTGACAGCTTCAACTCCGCCGTGACCGACACAACTGTAAACAAGTGGTTTCAGGGAGGGGCAGAGCAGAGAAGAGTGAGTTTGGGTGTGTGTGTGCATGTATGTGTGTGCATCTGTGTACGCTTCCACGTGTCTTCATGAGTGTGGGTGCACACACACTGTACACAAACAGGGTATAATGAGTAGCTGTGTGTGTGTGTGTGTGTGTGTGTGTGTGTGTGTGTGTGTGTGTGTGTGTGTGTGTGTGTGTGTGTGTGTGTGTGTGTGTGTGTGTGTGTGTGTGTGTGTGTGTGTGTGTGTGTGTGTGTGTGTGTGTGTGTGTGTGTGTGCATGAGTGCATGCGTATATTTCCAATGACTAATCGACTAACAAAGTCTACAATTAAATTAAATGACTGCACATTTGGTTTAAAATGGAACAGAGGAATAGCTATTGTCATGGAGACAAAAACACAGAGAGAGAGAGAGAGAGAGAGAGGAATGAAAGACATAGATAGATGGAGAGAAATAAAGAGAGACTAGGTATTTTTGCTGATATGGCTTGACAGTATTTAGTTTTCCAGTACAAATTACAACGAAATATCTGACATATTTAATGTATTTATCTTGTATTACAATTGTGTCAATCTCCTGTGTCTCTCCTACTTTGTCTCCCTGCTGGCCTGAGATCAGATCCCACCAGAACCTTCTCTCCCATGTCTCTCCTACTCTGTCTCTCTCTCTGAGATGTCCTACTGTCTCAATAAAGAACCTTCTCACCTGTGTCTCTCCTACTCCGTCTCTCTCCCAGCCGTTCTACTGTATCAATAAAGAACCTTCTAACCTGTGTCTCTCCTACTCTGTCTCTCTCCCAGCCTTCCTACTGTATCATTAAACAACCAATACTTAGGGGAGTAATAGAATAATAGGGGAGTCGACCCACAGTCCAATTAATATTTGTGAACATGAACATGTTATGCAGTAGATGTGGAAACTGTCCAGTCACTTTACTAGCAGGTTGTAGAAGGAGAGAGACAGAGAACCAAGAGAAAGAAGAGCAAGAACTGAGAGACAGAGAACTAGGGCTGTCTTAAATACTTCGAAGCTTCAAAGCTTCGTTCGATGGCCATGGGATTCGAATATGAAAATAAAACGTGGAAAATGGATCTAGCAGATCGACGTCAAATAATTGGAAAAACATTCCTCCAGACGCATCGGCCAGAGGTAAGAGGAATCTAACGTTATTTCCAGCTCGATTGTCCATTTATTTCATTGCAATCTGTCCGATCAACGTATGGTATCTTACTAAAGAAAGCCGTTAGTGACAATCAAGTAATCATAAACGACCCCCCCCCCCTTTCCTTCACGCATGATGGAGCATAATGTATAGCGATCCTATGCATTTGAAATGTTTAATATAGCGTGTATAGGGACGAAACGCCAATCAATAATGTATAACATGCGGCGGGGCCTATAACGCGCATTCTAGGAATTACTGCTATACAGTCTAAAAACACTTAAATTCTCAACGGTACTAACACGACAATGTACGAATGGAAAAATATAACGTTCGAAGATCCGGAACGATAGATACCCGATGTTGAATGGGCCATAGTAATGTGGATATAGCTATAATATTTAAAAAGTTATAGCCCTGCAAAGAAGGTGAGCCACTTCATAGGGTTACAGCACTGGCAGAGAGTGGTATATGATGGGCATACTGCATGGCACCCAATGTGTTAAAAAAAATCGAAGGTCAGCCCTACAGAGAACCATGATAAAGAAAGAGCAAGAACTGAGAGACATAGGAGAAAGGGGAAAATAGGAGAGAATGAGAGAAAATAGAGAGCTAAGAGACCAGACGAGAAAGAAAGACAGCTGAGAAGGAGACAACAGAGAGAAAACAGAGAGCTAAGAGAGACCAGACGAGAAATAAATACAGCTGAGAAGGAGAGAAAACAGAGAGAAAACAGAGAGCTAAGAGAGACCAGACGAGAAAGAAATACAGCTGAGAAGGAGAGCTATGAAAGAGATGGAGTGAGGAAGAAAAACAAAGCTGATAGAGTGCCCTGATAGTGTGAGTGAGAGAGTGAAAGAGAGAGATCAAGAGAGAATGAGAAATCAAGAGAGAGAGAGAGAGAGAGAGAGAGAGAGAGAGAGAGAGAGAGAGAGAGAGAGAGAGAGAGAGAGAGAGAGAGAGAGAGAGAGAGAGAGAGAGAGAGAGACGGGTCCTTTCAAGGTTTTCATTTCCTAGCTAAGGGAATTAAAATACCTTACCTCCCCGCTGGCTCTGGCTCCCTACCAGACAGAGGGCCTCCCAGCCTGGGTACTGCGCTGGGTGGAGTGGGGCTAGAGAGAGCCTCCCAGCCTGGTTACTGCGCTGGGCAGAGTGGGGCTAGAGAGAGCCTCCCAGCCTGGGTACTGCGCTGGGCAGAGTGGGGCTAGAGAGAGCCTCCCAGCCTGGGTACTGCGCTGGGCAGAGTGGGGCTAGAGAGAGCCTCCCAGCCTGGGTACTGCGCTGGGTGGAGTGGGGCTAGAGAGAGCCTCCCAGCCTGGTTACTGCGCTGGGCAGAGTGGGGCTAGAGAGAGCCTCCCAGCCTGGGTACTGTGCTGGGTGGAGTGGGGCTAGAGAGAGCCTCCCAGCCTGGTTACTGCGCTGGACGGAGAGGGGTGTTAGAGAGGGCCTCCCCACCTGGGTACTGTGCTGGGCGGAGTGGGGCTAGAGAGAGCCTCCCAGCCTGGGTACTGCGCTGGGCAGAGTGGGGCTAGAGAGAGCCTCCCAGCCTGGGTACTGCGCTGGGCGGAGAGGGGTGTTAGAGAGGGCCTCCCAGCCTGGGTACTGCGCTGGGCAGAGTGGGGCTAGAAAGAGCCTCCCAGCCTGGGTACTGCGCTGGACGGAGAGGGGTGTTAGAGAGGGCCTCCCCACCTGGGTACTGTGCTGGGTGGAGTGGGGCTAGAGAGAGCCTCCCAGCCTGGGTACTGCGCTGGGCGGAGAGGGGTGTTAGAGAGGGCCTCCCGGCCTGGGTACTGCGCTGGGCAGAGTGGGGCTAGAAAGAGCCTCCCAGCCTGGGTACTGTGCTGGGTGGAGTGGGGCTAGAGTGAGCCTCCCAGCCTGGGTACTGCGCTGGACGGAGAGGGGTGTTAGAGAGGGCCTCCCAACCTGGGTACTGTGCTGGGTGGAGTGGGGCTAGAGAGGGCCTCCAAGCATGGGTACTGTGCTGGGCGGAGAGGGGTGTTAGAGAGGGCCTCCAAGCATGGGTACTGTGCTGGGCGGAGAGGGGTGTTAGAGAGGGCCTCCCCACCTGGGTACTGTGCTGGGCGGAGAGGGGTGTTAGAGAGGGCCTCCCGGCCTGGGTACTGGGAGGCTGGCCAGAGCTCAGCTAAAGGGGCCCCTCACTCTACGCCTGCCTGTATACAGTACATGTTCTCTGCAGAGCTCTCAACCTTTTTTTTATATATATATATATAATTCTTTTTTTTTAACTCATAAAATATATTGGGTCGCACCTAAATCGGCAGGGTCGGTCGGCAACCGGAAACCAACTATTAATTTTGTTAGGCCTAACAATGGATGGATGAAGGTATTTCTCTCTCTCTCTCTCTCTCTCTCTCTCTCTCTCTCTCTCTCTCTTTCTCTGATGTGGCACGGTCTACGCCCAGACGCTCAGAAATGACAGCTACCAAATCCATTCCCGAGGCAAACTTTGTTGGCGGTAGGGCTGTCCCCGACTAAGGATTTGGATGGTCGACTAGGATTGGCCAAAATGTGCCGTTGGTCGACTATTCGTCGACAAAAAAAAAAAAAAAAAAAAAGTATAATATTTTTATTTTTTTTTCATTTGGGCTGTGGGGGGTGCTTAATGTCTGAAGGAGTCGACTGAAGGCTTCTTGTCCTCTGCAAAAGCATGCAATTGGTCCACTGATGGATACATCTTGATATTTGTCTAGTCTAGTGTGTTCATCAGATGGGTGAAATCCTCTTTCAGTGCCTCTGTGCCTGTTTTCATAGGCAGTTAGCCTCTGGTATGCGTGCCATTAGCGTTAGCCACGCTTCTAGGCCTATTTTCTTTTGGAAAGAATGATGATAAAAAAAATAAAAATAAAAATCTTTTTTCTTTTTTCTTATATTCGACTAAGAGGTTGGCCAGTCGACTACGGCCCCTTTCGACCGATTAGTCGACTAATCGATTAATAGGGGTCAGCCCTATTTGGCGGTGTGAAAATATGCAGAGAAACACTATATATATTTGTCTTGTAGTGTTTGATAAGGTTTGTGAGAAGTCCTAAGCTGATCCTAAACAAAAATAACTAAATCACACACATGCAATTAATATGAATATAGAATATAAATGACCTTATTATGGCCAAGTCATACATCTATGGATCGGGCCAAATCTCCTCTTTCCAATGGCTGAGTTAAATCTGGATTTAGTACCACCAGGCGCCCGTTAACTCATTCAGAGCCATGGCCCTTTGACCATATTAGGGCTAGCGTGCCAGTAAGGAAGTCAATGGACAGTGGATCTTTAAAGCGACCGTGAGCATCAATGACCGTCTGATGGCTTCAAACGTGTGGAAGAACTCCCTACAAGCTAATTAGCAGGACGGCGTGAGGTGTGCCTCTGTCCTTGCTTCAAACTATTAGAAACCGATTTCACTTTGCATTCATCACTGTTCAAATGGAGAATATGGTATTCAGCAGCGATTCCCATACAGCTCCCCGCCGCCTCGCACCTCCCTCCTCAGCCTAATTACCTTTTTAATTAAACCATGTCCTTCCTTTGATTTGTTGCACAGCCAACAATGGGAACGCCATCCTTTTTTATCCCATCTCCAGTCCCATTATGGTTCCTTTAGTAATCTATAGCCTAATGGTATGTAGCAGCACTTCATTGATCCAACGGCGGGAAGTGGCTCCATAGAAACACAGTAAATAAGATGATACGCAGAACAAATCCCTGTCTGGTAATGCATATTAAATTACAACTAATTCAGGGTTTTCCCTAGCCATAACCCTTTCACTACCACACTACCAAAGGGTTAACCCTTTCACTGCGACAACACAGAAGCTTAACCCTTTCACTGCCACACGACAAAGCCGGGTTAACACTTTCACTCGTCTGTAGTGTGGTAGTGAAGGGGTTAACCTGCCACCCACTGGTATTTGGTAAGTGGTATTTTCTTTGTTAAAATTAAGAATGAGTCATTTGTTTTTGGTTTTCAAAATGTATAGCTATTTCTGAAGGTTACAAATGTGAATAATTTTCATTCAGTTATTTAGTTTTTGATTTGGAGGCTTAATTTGATTAAAAAATATGCTTAAAATATAAGCATTATGCTTCAGCCTGTACCTTTTCAGTCACTGCTCAAATCTAAAAGTTGCTGACATTTTAAGTTCAACTAATCTAAATATTGTAATTATATAAATATAATACATTTTAAATTTGAATACTCTTCTGGACAAACATTGTACTGAGTAGTAGTATCGGAGTAGTTTTACAAGTACAGGTACGTGAGCACAGTATTGGGACCTCCTTATCTTTTACTATTATGTTGCCCTGCGAGAGGGGGGGGAGGGGGGGCAACTGCGATGGCTGTTTGGAAAATGAAAAGACAAGCTGCAGATAGGATGTTGATTTCCCAGTCATTACATCTGATGTGGGGAAAAAAATGAATAGAGATCTCACTGTTTTCTGTTCTGAGTTTAATTCAACCCTCGCCTTGTCATGCGACAGCAATATACATTCTGTTTACATCACGGTGATGTAATTATGAAACAGGACATCTAATATAGAGAGGAGAAGCAGGGGCAGTGTCTGACTCTACTGCAATATTGTCTTTAATGTATTTCCTATAGTGCAGCTGGGTAGAGAGTTGAATCCAACACTGACAAATAACACGGGGGCAACACACTATGCACGCGCACACAAACACACAAACACACACACACACGAACACACAGAAGCAGAAAAATAGCAACAGAGAGAGTAAGAAATCCAGAGACTGAGAAACAGAAATAGAGAAATATAGGTCGGAGAGAAAGACAAAGAGAGAGAGAGAAAGAGAGACAGAGAGAGCAAAAGAGAGAAGAGAGAGAGAGAGAGAGAGAGAGAGAGAGAGAGAGAGAAAGAGAGAGAGAGAGAGAACGAGAGCGAGAGCAAGACAGAGAGAAACAGATATGACAGAATGTTGTGTTGTCACAATACCAACATTTTGACTTCAGTACCAGATGTTTTTCATCCAGTCTGAGGAACGAAAGAGACAATAGGATGTAGCCTAATGTTAGTCTGCTGCTAGTGTGCTGCTAGTCTGCTGCTAATGAGCTGCTAGTAAGCTGCTAGTGAGCTGCTAGTGAGCTGCTAGTGAGCTGCTAGTCTGCCGTGCCATCTTTCTTTTACCGCACTATAAACAAAGTCTCAAGCGCGCCCCTGTAGTAACGCGAGATGTGCAGCGTTGGTCTGGGGAATCAGAGGAGGCGCTCCAAGCTGCACTTGAATGTACAGAGTGGAGTGTGTTCCGCGACAACACAGATCATATTAATGACTACACTGAAACAGTGCTGGACTTTAGTACTTTGGTAGAAGAAACAATCCCCTCTACCACAATTAGAGTTTACCCAAACCAAAAGCCTTGGGTAGACAAATCCGTCCGCGAAGCTCTGAAAGCGCGCACCTCAGCATACAATGCCGGGCTTGTGACAGGCAACATGAATGACCACAAGGTGGCGAGATACAACGTAAGGAGGACAGTAATAGAGGCAAAACGGTGCTACAGGGATACAATTTTACTTCAATATGAACAGGCTGACTCTAGAGGTATGTGGCAGGGCCTCAGAACGATGACAGATTACAAAGGCGCCTCCCTCAAGCTGAACAGTGACATCCAATTGGCAAATTATCTCAATACCTTCTATGCAAGGTTTGAGGCTGTGAATAACAACACCAGCCTACAAACCACTGCAATTGAGGGGGGGGGGCACTGCCGATGGAGACTCAGTGTTCAGGATAACAGAACATGAGGTGAGGAGGACCTTTAAGAAAGTGAATATCAGGAAGGCAGCAGGACCAGACGGTATCCCCGGCCGCATCCTAAAAGTCTGTGCCGATCAACTGGCCCCGGTATTCACTGACATATTTAACCTGTCCTTAGAACAGGCTGTCATCCACACCTGTCTGAAGAAGTCCACCATTACCATTATCCCTGTACCCAAAAAATCCAAGCCT
This sequence comes from Notolepis coatsorum, assembly GCF_963971535.1. Classification (NCBI taxonomy): domain Eukaryota; kingdom Metazoa; phylum Chordata; class Actinopteri; order Aulopiformes; family Paralepididae; genus Notolepis; species Notolepis coatsorum. The sequence goes on from NC_140181.1 coordinate 28,276,259, forward strand.
GCTTGCTTCAACGACTACCGCCCTGTAGCTCTCACCTCCATAGCCATGAAGTGCTTTGAGAAGCTAGTGAAGGGCTACATCTGTTCCTCCCTCCCCATCAACCTGGATCCCCTGCAATTTGCATACCGCCCCAACAGGTCCACGGAGGACGCCATAGGCCATGTGCTGCACACAGCAGCATCACACCTGGACAATAGGCAGGGGAACTATGTGAGAATGCTATTCATCAACTACAGCTCAGCATTCAATACCATAGTCCCCTCCAAACTCATAGCCAAGCTCAGGGACCTGGGCTTGAACTATGACCTCTGCCAGTGGGTCTTGGACTTCCTGACGGGCAGACCCCAGGTGGTGAGAGCAGGCAACTGCACCTCCTCATCCATCACTCTCAACATAGGGGCCCCCCAGGGCTATGTTCTGAGTCCCCTCCTCTACTCCCTGTACACACATGACTGTGTGGCACAGCGGAACAACAACACAATCATCAAATTTGCTGACGACACAGTAGTGGGCCTGATCTCTGCAAACGACAAGAGGGCCTACCTGGAAGAGGTAAAGGTTCTAGCGGGATGGTGTCAAGAGAACAGCCTCTCCCTGAACATCAGCAAAACAAAAGATATGATTGTGGACTTTAGGAGGTCAGGGACTACAGCCCCCTCAGCATCGACGGGGCACCGGTTGAGAGAGTGAACAGTTTTAAGTACCTCGGAGTCGACATATCCGAGGACTTGACATGGACCACACACATCGACAGTGTAGTCAAGAAGGCACGACAACGCCTCTACTTCCTTAGGCGCCTAAGGAAGTTCAAAGTGAGTCAGAAGATCCTCAAGAACTTCTACTCTTGCACAATAGAGAGCATCCTGACTGGCAATATCACCTCCTGGTTTGGGAATAACACTGCACAGACAAGACCGTAGCAGACTACAGAGAGTGGCCCGTTCAGCCGAACGCACAATTGGAGGGGGGCTTCCCACTCTCCAAGACATTTACAACAAGCGCTGCATGGGTAAGGCTAAGAGAATAATCAAAGACCCCAGCCACCCAAACAACTGCCTCTTTGAACTGCTGCGGTCAGGCAAGCGATACCGGAGTCTCATGGCAAGCACAGAGAGACTCAGAAGGAGCTTCTATCCCCAGGCCATCAGGATGCTCAATGAACAATAACAGTCCATCAAATACACCCACATCCACACACACTCACTTTAAATAAACAACACACTGTAGCACCCACTTTACCCACTTTAGACACTAACACACTTTATATTTATTGGCATCAATCTCATGCACCTCATTGCACCTCACCACCACAAGGTGGCACCACAAGCTAAGCTATACCTCACCATTTCTACACTGTACTGTATCTGCATTAAATAGACTGTACATATATTGTATATTGAAAATTTTTGTTTAGTTTACACTTGTTTACGTACTTGACTTTCTATTTTATACTTATATTATACTATTTTATACTATCTTGTTATTTTATCTAGCACACTCTCAGGAGCAAAACAGAAAGAAGCATTTCATGCAAAAGTATTCTGTATTTCTGTATGACAACTAATAAAGAAACTTGAAACTTGAACTAAACGACCACACAGAAAGATGATAAATTAAGTTCATTGCCCAGAGAAATAGAGGCATGATATCAGACATGCATAGGGACTGACAGAGGAGAGAACCAGAGAGAGAAACTAGAGAGACTGTAGAACAGAGAGAGGTCACTGTAGCACAGCTGTGTCAGCTCTCACTCACACACACACACACACACACACACACACACACACACACACACACACAACACCCTGTTCACACTCTCTCACTCTCACACACACACACACACACACACACACACACACACACACACACACGCACACACACACACACACACACATAGCCTACATGGTGGACACATTAAGTCAGCTCACATTCACCCCGCATTAACACACACACACATATAACGTATATATATACATACACACACACATACATACAGGCATAATGCACACGTACCCATAAACACACACGTATAGCCCAATTGGACCCAACTAGGCTAGTCAGTTCACATAAGTGACACCTCATATTCACACATACACAACGTAATAACAGACAACACCCCTCAAATACACACACTAGGGATGTAAAGGTACACGTATCCGTACCGAACCGTTTCAGTACTGTACCTTAGGTTCAGTACGGCTGTGTACCAAACGAATACAACGTTATGTTAGCCACTAACGAACGCATGTGCAGAACTTTTTTTTGCGTGCAGAATTGTTTTCAAAAATCCAAGTTCACCCCTTCCCAAAATATCATTTGCGCAAAGGGCCGGGTGTTCGTTCAACACACACACACACACACACAACACTGAGAGATTACCTGTAATTTAGCATAGCCTCATAGTGTGGCGAACAGCCCCACAAGTACAATTTACTGCGCACACTACATCACCTATGAGTGAAACATGGAAAGCCAAACTTTCCCCCACTGAACCGAAAACCCGTACCGAACCGTGACTTCAAAACCGAGGTACGTACCGATCCGTGGTTTTTGTGTACCGTTACACCCCTAACACACACACAACCTACATGGACACATGTACACTGACAACACCCTGCAAGACACACGCCCGACACTTCTCACTATCCCTCTCGTTCTACAAGAGTTTCTGCTTGCCAGTCGTCTATTCATGCAATTCCAAGACTGTTTAGGGACCACTGTTTGCAGAAATAGGCAAATACACGGTTGTAGTATGAGGGGGCTTTCCCACTGCCATTCGGGGTCGAATCAGCTCCGCTCCGTCCTCGCTCCGTCCTTGGGTGCGAACTCCCCCCCTCCCTCTCCCCCCTCTGGTTTGTGTACACACTGCAGTCTTGGTGCGCTCCGGGTTTTGTTTACGTTTGCGTTTTGAGCGTGTAAGCTTGCCGTAGGCGATGATGGCACGCTCGAACGTCAACACAGGAAGAGTTTAACACACGGTGGTGGAAACTGGATGCTGATATAAAGAAACGAATAACCAATAAATATGAAGTTATATTTGAACCTCTGTTGTCAAGCCTTATCAATATAACCCACCCCCTTTTCTCACGAATGGAACTGGTGTCGTGGAGTCCGCTTTGAGCGTTTTCCAGGGTTAACGCTAGTTAGCTTAGCCTATTTAATACTAGTTAGCAGCTAACATTGCTTGCGTCAATTATATTGCATGTCATTGATCTACCGGTCGATCATGGCCGACTGGTTGGGCACCACTGGTCTATAGAAAATAAATGCATTCGAACAAGAAACCAATGTATAGACATAGCAATGGCAAAAAAATTGCCAGGCCTAATGTGAGCCAGGGAAGTCTTGTGCCTGTAACGTGGCTTAATGTTTTCATCCACTGAGCCGTGAGGCATGCTTGTTTGGTTGAGGTCTGAACTCGCCAAATTGCCCATACATATTGTTTTGTGGGTATTGTCCAGTTGTTGCTGTATGTTTTTATCTGCCCAAAATTCAAGCAAGCATGAAAGCATTACAGTAATGACGTTGTGTGTGTCAGCAAGTTGATACAGAAGCCTCTTCCGTGTTTTGGTACAAGCTTGTACACCACGCCCCCCGCTCCCACTGGCGCGCACCCGGAACCACCTATTGCAGCGGTCCAGGTTTGGAGCGAATCAGCGTCCCCGGGGACGGGGGGGAGCGTTCTCAGTAGGACGACCACACCCTATTTGGGCGCGATCGGCGATCGGGCTGTGATTCGACCCCGAATGGTTAGTGAGAAAGCCCCCTGAGTCTCTTTGCTAGGGACTCTCCGACACGAGGACCAGGGTGGCAATTATACGATGGCCATGGCTGTCGATGCCCCTCGCTCTGGCCGTGGTGCCCTGAAAATAATAACACAAAATATACACTAAAATAAGCTGCATGGTGCAACTTCTGACCCAAAACTGCATGGGATTATCATACATCGAGGCATGTCTGTAAAGGGGGGCGCCCTGGGTATCAGGTCAAGGGAAACCTCTTGAAAAACTGTGAGAGCATTATTTAGTCCCCTTCCTGACAAGCTAGCATGACATGCTCTGTATCTATGGATCACTCACGTTGTCTACTATCATACGATACCGTTACGCTAGCTTAAACAATGAGGTGCACTAGAGACTGTGAAAGTCAGGGGAAGTCTGCTGGATCTGAATCTTAAAATGCATTTGCATGGCCGGGGAATAAAGTCATATCCACATAACAATGCACATTTATCCCATTACATAACATTGGATTTCCTATACCTTGGCTTAGAAGATGTCATGATATAGTAATAGTATATAGTACAGATGGTGTACTATTATCCTGCGGTAAACACTGTGACATAGATGTACAGAGAACATTAGGGTTACATAACACACACATGCATGCTTGTAGATATAACCCATTCCACCCTCACGTGTGTGTGTGTGTGTGTGTGGGTTGCTGAGATAGCCAACTATCTGTCAGCAAAGTAGGTCGACTGATCCGCTCAGGTCTAAATTTGGAAGCTGAAAAATATATATAGTTAAACTAGCTGGACTGAAAATAAATACACCCCAAAACAGATGCCATGTATGTATTATACCTATTAGGTCCTCGGTTTAAATCAGTATTTGTCAACATTGTATGATACAACTTTCACACCAAAGCCATAAACCAGAGTGCTAAAATTTTAATCACTGATGTTGTGATAAGGTTCTCGAGTAGATTATCCTAGAGCTGGGCGATTAATCGATTTCTTTTAGGAGTCACCTTTTATTTTACAAAAAGTAATGTTTGGTGAAAGTTAGATTTGCACTTTATTAATCCCAATAGGGAAATTAATTCTTGTTTGATGATCAAGAGGCACCTTTTATTTGTTTTAAGAGAAGTTAGGTGAAAAAGCAAGTTATTGCACTATTAATCCCAATAGGGACATTCATCTTTGTTTGATCAAGAGTAACCTTTTATATATATATATTTATTATTATATTTTTCTTTTTAAGTGAAGATTGGTGAAAGTTAGGTTTGCACTTCAATCCCAATAGGGAAATTCATCTTGGTTTGAATTTTTTTTTGTCAAATAAAAACAAATGTTATTTGAATGATTTCCTTTTCAAGAGAAAAATCGATTAAAATCGTAAATCGGATAAAAAATAAATCTGAGATTACATTTTTAGGCCATATCGCCCAGCCCTAGATTATCCTAGTCTGGATCTGGACCCCCTGAATCACCCACTAGCCTGGATCCAGACCCCTGAATCACCCACTAGCCTGGATCTAGACCCGATGAATCACCCACTAGCCTGGATCCAGACCCCTGAATCACCCACTTCTGTCCCTTTCTCAACATTCCTACAACAATTCTATGACTCAGTTCAGGACATTCAGAAATGATGTCATCTGCCAGCGCAGCTCTTCGCCTGCTCACTTGTTCACATTAGGGATCGTGGGCACGAGTAATTTCCCCAGATCCAGTAAGTAAAAGTAGTGCTTGAGTAATTGTTTAGGGAGCGTTCCAGCAGAGATAATGAGATATTGCACAGTCTCACACACACACACACGCTCACACTGATTGTATTATGTCTCACTCCACAGACATAATGCACAGCAATATACCCAATGCATAATGTCAGTAAAAACAGTCAGTTACCATTTGTAATAATTCGATTACCGGTATATCCACATTGTCTGCAGCAGGTCTCTCCGCTCATGGCTCACAGCCTGTCTGTATCAATAGTCTACGAATGCTATGCAAAGTGGGCGACATGTTGTTGGGACAATTTGGAAATGCACAAACACGAGCCGCTCGTTTTAAGCTAGCTGTGCAACAAACCTTTCGCAATAATGCTAGCAAAGAGGCTGGATATAGGATGTTAGCTCTCCACGCTCCACAGCTTCCAGTTCAGGCCTGTACAGTGCGACATATATCTCGCACGTGCTACAGCAACAGCGGTCTGTGCGATGGATGGATTTACTTCAGTAGCACTGGTGCGATAGGGATTCGGTTCATATAGATACTCTTATTTTGAAAATCCTGTAGCGGGTCTCATTTCTGCCCACGCGCAGCTCCAGCTAGGCTCCGAAAGCTAGCAACGTTCAGGTGCATATGATAATCTTATTTTGAAAAAACTCTTGTGACAACTCGACGAGTCATATCCGCCCTATCCGTGCGCCTTCTGCAAGCAGAGCAGCGCGTTGGTCGGTTGCTGCGTTAACACAGCAGTGCGCCTACACGTCCCGAAATAAGTCCGTGGTGTTTTTTTCTTCTCGCAACGGGTCAAATGCATCTACATGCTTTGCACCGTCGCCATTCCTTTATGCGCACATCGCCCGAAATTAACGTTTATGTACCATTACAATCACTACAACGTTAGCAAGCTAACAAGCTAATCCTGATCACAGGCAGAGCCAGCAGACACAGTGTGGAAAGGGAAATGGGGGGGCACTCTCTCCCCTTCCCTGTGTGTGTGTGCGTGCGTGCGTTTGGAAAGATGATGAAGTCACTAGTCAGGACAGGAGTATATTATAGTAAACTGAGGATGGACAGATAATGTTGATATTCAAATAAACAAGTTTCGAGAGGAGTGGAAGTTTGAAGACAGACTAGACTACAATATGATGCGGGGGTGGTGAGTTGAAACAGTGTGTGTGAATGAATGAATGAGAACTTTATTTAACAGATTGCAGAATGGGTACAGTACAGTATGGCTCAATACACACAATTGTTAAGGGGATGCAGACCTGAGAAAGACGTTTGTCTTGTTTACATCAGGGTCCCCCATTGTGTGTGTGTGTGTCCCAACCGACCCCACTTCTATGTTTCAATAAATTATTTGCATTTAAAACTATTAACGCTGACTCATTCCTTCAGTCCACTCAAAATTATGCTAATATTCCTTATGTTGTTTATGATATTAATTGAAAATAGCATATGAGTATCATAGTAATAATAACACATGGCGATATATACTAAATGACAGCCAAACATGGCACTGCAACTAAATAACACAAATACAATAGGCACATTTGTGACTGTTACAAATATAACAAGTTTTATACTTGTGCTACAAGATTTTGGCCTGTGCTACAAAACTATCAACCTCTGTAGCACCAGTGCTATGTGCAAAAAAAGTTAACGTACAGCCCTGCAGTTGTCTTCCTGCAACAAGTTATGCCTTGCAGGATTTCAGAGTGAGATTTCTGTTTCAGTGGCAATACAATTATGTGGTAACCAAATTAAATAATTTTTAAGAATATTGAGCACCCTTAAAAACCACTCAAGTAAAACGGCAAGTACTCAAGTAATAAATTACTCACACCCATCCCTAATTCACATAGCAACAGGCTAAAAGCAGCACTCCTCACTTTTAAAAGTATAGATTATAAATCACATGGAAAATCAACTAATAACCTGGCAGACAGGGTTTAGACCGGTCAAGTCTGTTGAATGGAGAAAATATTATGTGTCATCTAGCGCCATATGAAATCCGCGTTCATGGAATCGCGGACGGAATCGCGGAATTGACCAATAAAAAACTGTAAACGTGGAATATTGCAGAATTTGCCCTAATCTGGACTGAAATTCCGTGTTCGGGAGAACATGGAACGTTTGGTGCAAAGCAAACACGACAGGGGACGCTACAGCGTGTTACACACAACACGCAGCCATTTCCAAGCATCTAGCTCAGGGGTGGGCAATTATTTTTCCTGGGAGGCCGAATGAGCAACTGAAAATATGTTGGGGGGCCGGGCCAAAATTCCAAACTCAATTATGCATAATATACATTTTATTTCTATATAAAAAGCAGTAAATGGCATTGTTTTGACCCCTGGTAAGAGTGTATGTTATTATTTGGCAATTAAAAGGTGAGGTTAGCTTTCAAAAATATCATTTATTCAAATAGAATTTATTTCCAAAATGATAAACAAAATGTGAAACATTAATAACAAAGGGCATTTTGAGTTTCATATACTATTGAAACAAGGATTTTCGTAGCTTTCTAAAGACATCACTAGAGCTGCCGCGATTACCGCATTACCGCGGTATCGCTGTTACATCACGGCCACCGCAGAGTAGGCTGAATACCGCGTCACAGCTGTTTTTTATAATAATAATAATAAATTACCCTCCTCTCGTTGGGCTTGCGGCTCTGCAGATATACCCTCTATTGAGGTTTCAAGCGACCCTATTGGGTACCAGAAAAGTCACGTGAAACATTGCAGACCACTGATTGGTCAGAAGAGAGACGCGTCACACGTTTTTTACGTCCTGAATGTCAGCTCATCACAACACGGCTAATAACGTTAGCTTTAACTCTCCGCCGGAGTGGACTACCATCGCTCTTCAGGAGTACTAAACGAGACATAATGATTTTACTGTCTGCAACGAATGTTATAATAAAAGCCCTTCGTTCTATACACTTGTCTGATTGAAAACTTTATTAACAGACCGCAGAATGGGACAACTCAGCACGCTCTGAGCAAAGAAAGGAACTGAGATATGAATAGAGTATTGCTTGCCTTGCTAATGGTCCGGTAAATACGCTGATGTTATTGAACGTATAACTATATAATGTTAATGCCACAAAACGAATGCCTTTATTATAAAGTAGTAACTTTATAGTAATAATAATAAGAAAGGGTCGGGGGGGTTAGGGGTAACCACCCCTGCCCGCGACACCGAGTGAACTGCGCACGACCAGAGGGGAAACTTCGAATCCGTGTTTCACTTTCAATAACTAATGCGTGCTTGCCGAATCCCAAACAATATTCATGCTGCAAAGTCATCCTCTAAAGATAGACATTTTAGACTAGAGGCAGGCTATATGCTATAAAGAGTAGACTACTACTAAAAAAAAAAATGCATTCAAACTTTTTTTTTGTAATTTTTTGTGTGCGTGCGGTAATAACCGCGGCGGTAGGAAATATTTTGCAAATGTGTGCGGTAAGGAAAACATCAATACCGCGGCAGCTCTAGACATCACATCATCTTATAGCAAAAATAAACAAGACATGTCACTGAACTGTGTAAAGAAAAGTGTCCCAGTTTTGTAGCCTTTTTTACTTTACATGCCTATATTAAACATTTAATGTTTTCAGAACTGTGCAAAAAAAAGAAAAAAAAGGATCAAGTGTCCCATTTCACTTGTTATATTTCCACATTTTAGTGTTCTTCAGTTCTTTTTTTTTCATTCAGTGTGAGAAATCCAGTCTCTGTTGAGCTTTAACAAGTCCATCAAAGTCAGGTTGCATGTCTGAGGTGGAGATGCGAAGCACAGCTGCCAGATGTTCATCAGTGAGAGAGGATCTGTACCTGGACTTGGTAAACGTCATGACTGAGAATGTCTGTTCACATATGTAGGTGGATCCAAAGAGAACCAACATCTTCTGAGCATGTCTCCTAAGCGTATACTGTGCGTGTGAACGTTGACATGAAAGAAAAAAAAGTAAAAAAAAAATATAATTTTTTTTTTAATTTCTTTTATTATCATGTAATCTTTCGCGGGCCGGTCAGAATCATCCCGCGGGCCGGATCGTACAATGCCCAGGTCTGGTCTAGCTGCTTCTGTGTTAACGTTAACGTTAGGGGTGGGAATCACCAGCTTCATCACAATACGATACAATATCGATTCTTTGGACAACGATACTTGCAGATATCACAAAGTCTGCCACAATACGATACGATTCGATTCAGGTGCCTGCGATCGATATGAGACGATATTATGTGCCCATTTAACACAATCGGTCACATTTAGATCAACTAAAAAAAGGCTACGGAAATATCAATTGACATTTTTATTTTTGAGCTCTTCCAGACATTTAAATGAAAAACAATCTATTGTTTTTAATACAAATAGACCTGTTCACTGTAAAGTGCTAAGTTTTTATATATTGAGCTTTAAACTTTAAGTAAAATGTTTTGGAACTCACAACACGCAACCTAAAACCCCTCCCTCTCCCAAACTGTTCCTACAATTGTTTTATGTTGCATGATGATCATGAATACATTTATTATGTATTCATGTTTAAATATCAACATTATCTGTCCATCCTCAGTAAATACTATCAATATAATAATACTCCTGACTTCAGCTGGTATTTTCAAACGCACACACAGAATGCCCCTCCCCCAGTCCCCACATGTTACAGTAGAGGCCCTCTATGACACAATGCTAACTGTATAGTTACAGTAAAGGCCCTCTATGACACATGACACAATGCCAACTGTATCTACAGTATAGTTACAGTAGAGGCCCTCTATGACACAATGCTAACTGTATCTAGTTACAGTAGAAGCCCTTTATGACACAATGCTAACTGTATATCTATTAGTTACAGTAGAGGCCATGACATAATTATAATCTCAATTTGCTCATTACACATTTCTAGATAATATACTACTAACAAGGCAACGTTTCAGAGGCCTGGATAAATCTCCATTTCAAAATGTCTGATAATCAAAGCATGGGAAAGGCTGAGTGAGTCCCTTCAACCTTTCAATAATAATGTGTTTCTCATTCCCCTGTATATTCTTGTTTGTTTGTGGAGCACCTCTATAATCACTGCATTCTGTGGGTTGGTTTGTTTGATGGCTGGTTGGTCGGTCGGTCCATGCGTTCGCTCCAAGGTTTCCTCAGGCACACAGTCGGCCAAACTACAACACCGACATGGCGGCTACACACCCCAGGCCAGGCGCACTTCTCCTGCTCATTGTTGGATCTTTGTAAAACACAATGAAATTGTGTTTTAACTGTAAACTGTCACGTTTTGTCGAACTTGGATCTTCAAAAAGCAGCTTTAAGGGGTGGACTTTGTGTTTAAATTATCGGTCAGTCTCTTTAGCGATGATGACTAATTGTGGTCACATATGTTCAACCTGCTCCCCAAATAAACTCAACGTGACCATCCGGAAAGAACACTGGAATCCTTAGAAACGGAGAACAGTCCCTAAACAAATAGTGGGTGGCGATAAATTGAGCACAGTACACACGTGCACACACACACACACGCACGCACGCACGCCCGCCCGCCCGCCCGCACTCACACCCACACCCCTCCCTGGACCATTACACTTCTTGAATAGTCCACAGCTTGCATCACTTTCACAGATCAGTCAGGCAAAAGGGTGGGGCAGTGTGAGCCACGTGTACGTGTTGTTTGTATGTGTGTGTACATGCACATGTGTATGTGTGTGGGTGTGTGTGTGCCATGATGGTGTTGAGTTTTCAGCAGCACAGATGTAAAACACACCTGACCCCAACAGAGAACCCACTATACAATAGAGATGGAGAGAGAGAGAGGAGTGTGGGAGAGGGGGGGTTGTGATAGCAAGGGAATGAAAGAAGAAAAACATACAGAGAGAAAGGGGGGAGAGGGAGGAAGAAAGAGAGGGAGGGAGGGGAGAGAGAAGTGTGGGAGAGAGGGAGAGAGAAACACAGAGAGAGAGCATGACATATAAAACGCTTCATAACATTTTACACAGAGCTCCAGAACCACCCATATCCTAAGATACACAAATATACAGAGCAAAGAGGAACATTTTAAGAAAATAAATACATGTGTGAGAAAAGGAGAGAAGGGACAGAAATATGAGAGAAATGAGAGGCTACAGGCTACGTTTTAATAATCACTTATTTCATATATCACGTATATATCAGACAAGGGTTAGCCTCCTTTAGGGGGACAGGGCCTAGTGGAAAATATCTGTTCTGACCAACCAGGGAGGGGATGAGGAAGAGAAAGGGAAAACAAACAATAGGAGACCCAAACGCTTCGAAGCATCAACTCACAGCAGGGCTGACCCAAATGCTTCGAAGCTTCAACTCACAGCAGGGCTGACCCAAATGCGTCAAAGCTTCAAATCACAGCAGGGCTAACCCGTACGTTTTAAAGCTTCAACTCACAGCAGGGCTGACCCAAATGAATCTAAGCTTCAGAATAGCCAACCAGACTTACAATACGTGTTAAGGCTGTGTCATGGGGCTATCCCATGCCCTATAAGTACATGTGTATGGCACATTGGCCATACACACCACTCATTTATTTATAATAACATCTTGCCGGCATAGAATTGTGGATAGTTGTGTATAGTTAATGGGTATTCTGAATTGGAATTATTACCCCTAAGTTAACATTCTTAATTGATTTAGCCCTGGTCACCACATGTGGCCATGCTAACCAAACATTTAGCTTAGGCCTTTGTCATTGTTTGTATCTTACATGTATGCTGATAAGACCCATGCACAGAAGACAAACAACATTCTGTTGAATAATAACATGTTATGTTTATTTAAATTGTTTAACAAATACCCCGTTTTGTCTCTGTGCTCACACTTGGTTCCTTGTAGAATCTCCGGCTGCCCAACCGCCTGAATACTTTGGGCAGCCGAAGAGTGCTTCCGCGTTGCTCTGAATTGCTCTGATTGGCCGAGCGCCCGCATGCGCATGAGCCGCGACGCGCTCCTCAGAGGCAGGAATACTAAGCTCCCCCCTTAAGCTCCAGGAGAGAGGAGAGAGGCTGAAAACCCGCAGTTCTTGCCCGACTGATGGGAGCCGAATCCCGGATCCGATTTTTCTGATGAATACCCCCAAAACATGGAGGTCCCGAACGCAATTAATACAAATGGAAGTATTGATTGCGCCGTAACGAATCATTAAAAAAATATACCGTTAAATGGAATATGTTGTGCCTTTACACATATGTTGGATTATGTAATTGATTTGTCATGACAAACCAATAAAAAAATCGCAATTTACCCGGTGGCTACAACAACACACAGTGACTACATGCATCATTGTTTACAATGAACGGTGGGGCTAATCTAAAAGACTGGACTATTTTTTTTCATTCCATTTGGGCTGTGGGGGGGTGCTTAATTAATGTCTGAAGGAGTTGACTGAAGGCTTCTTGTCCTCTGCAAAAGCAGGCAATTGGTCCACTGATGGATACATCTTGATATATACCGTTAAATGGAATATGTTGTGCCTTTACACATATGTTGGATTATGTAATTGATTTGTCATGACAAACCAATAAAAAAATCGCAATTTACCCGGTGGCTACAACAACACACAGTGACTACATGCATCATTGTTTACAATGAACGGTGGGGCTAATCTAAAGGAGTCGACTATTTTTTTTCATTCCATTTGGGCTGTGGGGGGGTGCTTAATGTCTGAAGGAGTTGACTGAAGGCTTCTTGTCCTCTGCAAAAACATGCAATTGGTCCACTGATGGATACATCTTGATATTTGTCTAGTCTAGTGTGTTCATTAGATGGGTGAAATCCTCTTTCAGTGCCTCTGTCCCTGTTTTCGTAGGCAGTTAGCCTCTGGTATGCGTGCCATTAGCGTTAGCCACGCTTCTAGGCCTCTTTTCTCTTGGAAAGAATGATAAAAAATTTAAAGAAAAAAAAATTTAAAGAAAAAAATTATTATATTCGACTAAGAGGTTGGCCAGTCGACTACGGCTCCTTTCGACCGATTAGTCGACTAATGGATTAATAGGGGTCAGCCCTATTATGCATGTTAATTAAGTCAGACTAACACGTTTAGCTTGCTAATGCGCTATGTGCCTACATTATCACGTCTCATGCCTTCTCGTATCATTGCTATGCCGATGATACTCAACTCTTCCTCTCCTTCCCTCCCTCAGATATCCACGTCTCTGAGCAGATCTCTGTCTGACATCTCCGCCTGGATGACGACCAATCACCTCAAACTGAACCTAAGCAAAACAGAATTGCTTCACCTGCCTGCCAAATCCTCCCCCCTGACCAACCTTTCCATCACAGTTGAGAATGCAACTGTGACCGCGTCCCCGACCGCCAAGAACCTTGGTGTTCACTGTTGTCCTTGACAACCAGTTGAACTTCTCCGCTCACATCGCAGCGACAACCAGAACCTGCAGATTCCTGATGAGCAACGTCGGAAGGATCCGCCCCTTCCTGACAAAAGAAGCCACCCAACTCCTCGTCCAATCAACAGTCATCTCCCGCCTCGACTACTGCAACGCACTGCTTGCTGGCCTTCTGACCACTGCCACCAAGCCTCTTCAACTCATTCAGAACGCAGCGGCCTCTCAAACCTACCGAAGTCGGCCCATGTCACCCCATTTCTCAGGGACCTGCACTGGCTCCCCATTGCCGCACGAATCCGAAACCCGTCCATAAGAGTTGTACCCTTCCTGCTGTCTTGTTGTACAAAACTTGTAAGTCTCTTTGGATAAAAGTGTCAGCTAAATGACTAAATGTAAATGTAACGTTAAGATAGCAGGAGCCGTCGGCCAACAAAGATGTTGTTTCAACAAATGTATTCACAAAATGGATTACCATCCAAACGTTATTGAAGCCTCCCGTGACCAATAAGTAGGTACTACTACTAGAGCTGCCGCGGTATTGATGTTTTCCTTACCGCACAAATTTGCTAAATATTTCCTACCGCTGCGGTTATTACCGCACGCACAAAATAATTTAAAAAAAAAAGTTTGAATGCATTTTTTTTTTTTAGTGGTAGTAGTCTACTCTTTATAGCATATAGCCTGCCTCTAGTCTAAATGTCTATCTTTAGAGGATGACTTTGCAGCATGAATATTGTTTGGGATTCGGCAAGCACGCATTAGTTATTGAAAGTGAAACACGGATTCGAAGTTTCCCCTCTGGTCGTGCGCCGTTCACTCTGTGTCGCGGGCAGGGGTGGTTACCCCCCCGACCCTTTCTTATTATTATTACTATAAAGTTACTACTTTATAATAAAGGCATTCGTTTTGTGGCATTAACATTATATAGTTATACGTTCAATAACATCAGCGTATTTACCGGACCATAGCAAGGCATATCTCAGTTCCTTTCTTTGCTCAGAGCGTGCTGAGTTGTCCCATTCTGCGGTCTGTTAATAAAGTTTTCAATCAGACAAGTGTATAGAACGAAGGGCTTTTATTATAACATTCGTTGCAGACAGTAAAATCATTATGTCTCGTTTAGTACTCCTGAGGAGCGATGGTAGTCCACTCCGGCGGGGAGCTAAAGCTAACGTTATTAGCCGTATTGTGATGAGCTCTGATCAATGGCTGACATTCAGGACGTAAAAAACTGCAGGACGCTCCAACGCGTGACGCGTCTCTCTTCTGACCAATCAGTGGTCTGCAATGTTTCACGTGACTTTTCTGGTACCCAATAGGGTCGCTTGGAACCTCGATAGAGGAGTAGGGTATATCTGCAGAGCCGCAAGCCCAACGAGAGGAGGGTACTTTATTATTATTATTATAAAAAACAGCGGTGATGCGGTATTCAGCCTACTCTGCGGTGGCCGTGATGTAACAGCGATACCGCGGTAATGCGGTAATCGCGGCAGCTCTAACTACTACTCTTAATAACCGCAGCAATATGTGCTACATTATATGCCTAAATGCGCTATGTGCCTAAAGTCATGACTAGACAGTACTGAACCAGAAAAAGTATTTATTAAAAACGATGGTTCGAACGTCCCTGGCGAAGTTCAAATCCCAAAAACAGGCTTCAGAGACAGGTCAGTATGGAGTGATGTATCCATGTTGTACATAATTATTTAAGGTGTCAAATAATGTCTGTACTCTGTATTGCTTAATTGATTGTGATTTTGATTTGTCTCTGTAGGAGGAGCTTCCAGGATAAAGCCTAGGATAGAAGCTCCTCTCAGGAAGGAAGTAGAAGTAGAAGCAGGCTTGCTTCCGTCAGTGCGTATATCACTGTCACTGGCAAACGGTGCGCGTCTGAGTGCTCGCTTAGTTGACAGTGGCACGAGACCCGTGAAAATATCAGAATGTTTAATAAAAGTTCCCACGGTACTGGCAATCCTCTCAGTCAGGGGAGCACTCGCAAACATGCTGCGCTATTTGAAGAGGATAACGTTAAACACAGCAGAAGGAGAACAGACACAGACTGACCAACAGGGAATTGCATCCAACCCTAGTACAACCCCTGAGTCTAATGACTGACCAAAATCATTTTCGAATAGTCTACTGTTCTTAAGACCGAATATTCGAATAGTTTCAGTTAAATTCAGTTATTATTTTTAATAGAATGGATCATTAAAATCAAAGGGTATTGTATAAATCATAAATAGGAACTTCAGAATCTGAAGTTCAGATAATCCTTCAGAATGTTGACCGGCTCAGCTGATCGATCGTCTCCCGGATGGTATTGCACATCATTGGATTGGATTGGCTGGGAATGTGCATCGAAAAAATAACTCCGGTCCGGGTTTTGCTTCTCGGGTAAGCAGTATCGTGTTACCACATTGACTGAGGACACTCAGAGCAGCGTCGATTATGTGTTTTGGACTATAACGTTGGATCAATAAAAGCGATCGATATTTGGAATGGCGATTAGGAATTGGATTAATCTTTTTGCAGAACATCTGATGTGAGGTAAGGAATTTATGTTACGAATCTTGGGTTAATCAGATGTTCCTATCACCGCCATCGGAGCGCGTGTGTGTGACGTTAGCGCTGAGCAAGGCACCCGATAATCGATTTTTCAGCACGCTTCTCTAGCGTGCATAAGGACACATACTATCGATAATCTAGCGTTTATTTGAAAACTATTCATAAATCAGCCGAAAAATTACAACGTGTTTTGTGTATTCCACTAAAGGGCTATTATCGTGGATTTCTCTGGAATTACTAGAAATCTCCAAAACTATACTCGTATTCAAAACGGTATAAAACGGAAATGTACAGATGAAAAAACAATCCGTTTCGTACATGTTGACTGCAAGCAAGTCATTGATAAGCGACGGGTGTATATTAGACCCATAGCCATAATTTAAGATATAGTTTAAGCGTTTGCAAATTTCCCCGTCCTCCCATTGACTTCAGTGCTGGCACGCTAGCCCTAATTTGGTCATATGGGCGTGGCTCTGAATGAGTTAATAACAGCATTGCATTGGCCTATCAACAGGTTTTAATAAACAAACAGAAACAGTAGCATGTGCATATTTTAGATCAATTAGGCTATGAAAATTTGGCTGCCTCTAAATATAAAAAGGAATTAAATAAGAATGGTTTGCTTAAATATTTTTTTAAATATTAATATATTAATATATTATATTTTCTTATTTATATAAAAATTCTTTTTTTTCGACTGACATGAAAATCGAATGTGGAGGAAACTGGCATCGACTATTCGAAATTTCGAATATTCTAACTCATCCCTAGCTCTAAACCACCTTGCATGCGTGCATGAGGAAGGATAATAACGATAATCTAGCGTTGATTTCAGGAAGATTCGATAATCAGGCGAAAAATGACAACGTGATAAGATAAAAAGAAGGTAAAAAGAAACATTTTCAGGCTCTGTGTCCCGAAAAGACCCACGCGTAGGCCAGATGCAAGCCGCATTTTATAATAAACCTATGTGGGGCTGCTTAAAATTTTTTTTTATTATAATCGCAAATTTAATTGTAATCGCAATATCTGTCCGAAAAATCGGAATTCGATTATTTCCCAAAATCGTGCAGCCCTAATATATATATATACTTTTATGATAATGATTCTTGTGAAAACTTTCCACCTGGGAGCCTTTTGACTAAATAAGTTTATTTTCTCTTTCTCTACAGAAACTTGCTGGAACTAGTTCCCATAGCCAAGGGCCTAGTTATTATATTTTGTTTGTATGAAAAGTTTAATATTTTTGTATTTTTTGCTCTTATTTTTCAAATGGCATTTCTTTATATTAAAATGCTACGTTATTGTAATTAGTTGTGCTGCAGCCTGTTTTTCCACTGGTGAACAAAAAAATTGGAAAATAAAAACAAACCACCGTGATGACAACCTGCCTCAGACTCAATTTTTCCACCGCTTGGCCACATCCTAACAGGCTGGATTCAGAGTAGCCTACTAAACGTACAGTACTTGTTAGAGCTGGATTCAGAGTAGCCTACTAAACGTACAGTACTTGTTAGAGCTGGATTCAGAGTAGCCTACTAAACGTACAGTCAAGGGAGGAAACTAACTTTTTGGCTTACCAGCCAACTGGCGAGTATCTGATTTTTTTTCCCAGACAAACAGATTTTTTACCAGCCAAAAAAAATCGCTAATTGTGATAATTACTTCTTTGTATGTCTTCGTCTAAATTGATTTTCAATCATAGTAATAATCACACCGTGTCTCTACTCTTTAAAATATTTATTAGCATAAAACATTAATAACAGTGTCTCTACTCTTCACAATATTAGCATAAAACATATTAACATGAAAGAGGGATCTATTCTGGACTGGGTTGGGCTGAACTGGGCAGTGAAAGATGCTGGGTTTGACTGGGTTGGGCAGTGAAAGAAAAAAACCAAAGTATGTTGTGAAGTGTATAGATGTAGCAGTACTGTCTATCTGTATGTCGTGTATGTCATATGTTATGATGAATTGAAAATGGGGGACCCTGATGTAAACAAGACGAAAGTCTTTCTCTGGTCTGCATCCCCTTAACAATTGTCAAGTCAAGTCAAGAGTTTTAATTGTCACTGCATACAAGTATACAATGAAATGCGGGTGGTCTTGCCCGCAACGATGTGCAATACAGTGGTACAACATATAATAGAATCCAATAAACAAACAACATTGTGCAATAAACAGGTAACAGGTAACATGGTGTGACATCTCGGTATCTGTACATAGTTATTTACAGAGCATATAGGACATGCTAGGTAGCTTTGGTAGTGCAATACACTGTTCCTGTTGTTATACTAATTTAAAGTGGCCTTTCCTTTTGGCCATAAGTGTGCGTGTGTGCGGCATGAGTGTGTGCCCGCTCATGTTAAAGTGTTAAAGTGGCTGCTAGTGTGTGAGCGTGTCGTGTGTGTGTTCTAGGGGTGGGAATCACCAGTTTAATCACGATACGATACGATATCGATTCTTTGGACAACGATACGATATTATCCGATATCACACAGTCTGTCACGATACGATACGATTCGATTCAGGTGCCTGCGATCGATATGAGACGATATTATGTGCCCATTTAATACAATCAGTAACGTTTAAATCAACAACAAAAAAAGGCAATGGAAATATCATGACATTTTTATTTTTGAGCTCTTCCAGACATTTAAATGAAAAACAATCTATTGTTTTTAATACAAATAGACCTCCTGTTCACTGTTTTTGGTTCGTTTTTCTTTTTTTTCTCTATTAATATCCTATTCACTGTCACAGAGCTGTATTTTGGCTGGAAAAGCATATTGGGAGTCCCAAGGTGCAGTACCGGCCAGATCCTGTTAGTGGGGCTATCCCGAGAATGCACCCTCCCAGTCCCCACTTCTCTCTGCCTATGGCTCTGGGTTAGCTTGTTAGCTCACGCTAACGTAACGTTATCTTCGATCTTTAACGCGATGTGGGCATAATGGAGTGACGAGGATTGCAAAGCAGGTTAGATGCATTGGACCTAGGGGTGGACGGTATAAATGGTATACGGTATAAACGGTATTAATTTGCTCTACGGTATGGATTTTGACTATACCGTGTAACCGGTACAGCAGCTCTAAAATAGCAATGACGTCATGTAACCACAGCGCGACTATTTCAATCGCATTTGCCCCTAAAAATAGATAGAATTAGTCATAGATAATAGATATGTGCAAACTGGAAAAAGTTATTTAGGAGGCTTCGCGCAGTGGGCGTGTCAACACGCAATTGTCATTTCATAATAAACACATATCACTGCGGCGCACAGCAAGTTTCAATTTCAGTTCCTGGCATTTTTAACCAGTGGAGAAAGGTAAGATATTTCCCTATCGTTTTTCTTATATGAATTATTCTACGTTAATAAAACATACCTGGTGATCAACTACAGTTTGCTGTAAACATTACGATATGTGTGTAGTGTTATGATAACGACGGCAGCAGCGGGAGCCGGGAGGACGGCTGCAGCAGTGGATTTGCGAATAGCATGCAGCTGCAGAGCCGCAGAGCCAGGGGCTCTTTCAGGTCTGGTCACAGGCCCGTCAAACAGCGGCCCCCCCCATCACCATTTTGTGTGTCAATTTGTTGACACATGTGTCAATTTGTTGACACAATTGTCAATTCTTAAAGCTGAGGATGAGTGGCACCTTTGTCTCAATTCTTATTCAATTAAATTCGCTCTGCGGCTCTGCAGCTACATATGCTTCTAGCAAAATCCAGCCCCGCTGTTTGCAATGGGAGCAGGAGTCTCGACTCGGGACTTATTTTATTTGGAATATAATGACTTTATACGCAAAAGTAGCCTAGTTTTAAGTTAAAATATTATAAATCTACATGCCTTGAGGATGTCATTCTTTATATAGCCTGCCTATCGGGCAAAAAAAATTATTCTAACAGAAACACTGATACCGTGATATATACCGTTACCGTCTATGCTTCAAATTATACCGTGATATAAATTTTAGACCATACCGTCCACCCCTAATTGGACCCGTTGTGGAATAAAACAGCAGGGACATGTTTTGGGTCACAGAATAGGCACACTAGTCTTGCTCTAGTGACGCTCTAGACGCTACTGCTGTTGATGTTAAACAGAGTTTGAGTTTCACAACACTGGGCGCGGGGCGATGACGTCGCCGTCGCCGGATTTTCAAAATAAGAGTATCGCAATATGAATCGATCTTTTTACGTGGCATCGATCCTATTTGATTATTGATGATAATAGATCGATATATCGATCTGGATCGATGTATCGTCCCACCCCTAGTGTGTTCATGTGTGCTTGTGTGTGGATAGTTCAGTGTTCTGTGGCACTCAATGTTCATTGTTCAAGGCTCTGATGGCCTGGGGGAAGAAGCTGAGCCTAAGCCTCTCTGTCCTAGTAGCTGGGGTTCGCAGGCGTCTGCCTGACCTCAGCAGCTGGAACAGGCTGTTATTGGGGTGGTGGGGGTCTTTCATTATTCTGCAGGCTCTGGATTTGCACCTCTTGTTGTATAGAACCTGCAGGGGAGGTAGTGCAATACCCGTGGTACGCTCGGCTGAGCGCACCACTCTCTGTAGGGCCTTCTTGTCCTGTGCCGTGCTGTTTCCATACCAGGCAGTGATGTTTCCGGTCAAGATGCTCTCTACAGCTCCTGAGTAGAAGGACTGGAGTATCTTCCCCGATACTCTGAACTTCCTTAACTGTCTCAGGTGTGTGTGTATTGAGCCGTACTGTATTGCACCCATTCTGCAATCTGTTAATAAAGTTTTCAATCAATCAATCAAGTTAACTTTGAATCTCGGTTGTCAAGCCGCGTCAATGTTGTGTATGCATCTGGGTAGGCACACTGTGCCTTTAAGACGGCACGGTGGTCTTACGACAGTGCTGTGAAGTACCATCAAGTGTTGTGGTAACGTCAGTTGGGTTGGTGTGCTGTTGTGCACTGGTTGACCTAGCCCCCTTCGTGACTGCGATGTGCAAGCCAGGGGCTTTTGAGCATGAAATAAAATGTGTCTAACCTTACGTCGTAGTCCGGTGCTTTTTTGGAAACATTATAGTCATAACAGATACACCTAGCTAACATGGGGCTGGCTGCTTTGAGCACACACACACGCGCACACGGGGCTAACGTTAGCTAGCAAGCAGCTATAGCTAAAACGCTAACTAGAAGCTAACCACTGTATACAGTTCCAATAGACTAACATTACACCTCTGTGATTTAAATGTGTCCTTAGTAACTTATACTCGAGGGTTGTACTAGGGTTGGATGCAGTTCCCCGTTGGTCAGTCTGTCTGTTTTCCATCTTCTGCTGTGTTTAACGTTATCTGGCCAGTACCGCGGGACTTTTATTAAACATTCTATATGTCCGCGGGTTGGCCAGTACTGCGCGAACTTTTATTAAACATTCTATATGTCCGCGGGGCGTTGGCCAGTACTGCTGGATCTTGTGCAGTGCTCTCGTGGCACTGTCAACTAAAGCGAGCACTCAGAAGACGTGCACCGTTTGCCAGTGCAGTGATTGCAGAATGTTTTTTTTGTCTTGTATACTCGCCAGACTGGCGAGTAGGGCTGCAACGATTAGTCGACATAATCGACGACGTCGATTATAAAAAATCGTCGACGAGAAATTGTTGCGTCGATTAGTCATTAAAAAAAAGAAGAAAAAAAAAGAAAAAAAATTATTAAATTTTTTTTTTTTTTTTTGTGCACTACCTATCTTTGTGAGAGTGGCTTCTCAGGGTTCCAGACAACATCATAACATGATGATCCCATAGCAAATTTTGGACATTGAAAACATTGTTCCCCTGCAGGAGATGATGATCAGACTAGACACACAATACATTACACACGCACTCCTCTCACTCACACACAGCGATCAGAGTAAGACACACACATACACACTCCTCTCACTCACACACAGCGATCAGAGTAAGACACACACACATACACACTCCTCTCACTCACACACAGCGATCAGAGTAAGACACACACACATTCACACTCCTCTCTCTCACACACAGCGATCAGAGTAAGACACACACATTCACACTCCTCTCACTCACACACAGCGATCAGAGTAAGACACACACACATACACAAATTACACAGTACACACCTCTCACTCACACAGCGATCAGAGTAAGACACACACACAAATTACACAGTACACACACTCCTCTCACTCACACAGCGATCAGAGTAAGACACACACACATACACACACACACGGACTCCTCTCACACACAGCAAACAAAAGTTATTTAAAGTACACTTCCACTTTAATTTGTATTATTTAATTTATTTATCTTGTTATGAGTGATTGCTGTATTGTTCTTCA
>NC_140181.1:28301493-28396795 GCF_963971535.1 Notolepis coatsorum
CTGCAGCAGCTTGTGTCTGTTGCTCTGAGCGAGGAGGAGGAGGAGGCGGAAGGGCAAGGCTCTGGCAGCGCGTCTGTCTGTCAACAACTTGCGGGAGCAAGCCAGCTGGTACCGATACTGCAGAAAGTATCGGTACTTCGGGAAATGAGTATTGAAGCCGTTTTAAATATTCAGTATCGATATGTATCGATACTTCGATATTTTTGACAACACTACTCTGCAGGCTCACTAAAAACACGTATTCACTTCACCTCCACTGCTACTCTCTCTCTCTCCTGATCCCTCGTCTTCCCTCCCTCTTTTTCTCTCTCTCTCCCCCTCTCTCCCCATCTCTCTCTCTCTTTCCCTCTCTCTCTCTCTCATCCAGACTCTCCATACTTTCAGCTGCTGCAGTGGTACAAGCAAAGCAAAGGAGGGAGGGAGGGAGGGATGAGTACGACAGCCAACTGACACCCCTACGCTGGGCCTCTAGACGGAGAGCAAGAGAGAGAGAAACAGAGAGGGAGAGAGCGAGAGAGCGAGTGAGAAAGAAATAGAGAGTGAGAGAGAAATAGAGAGAGAGAGAGAGATCAGCGGGTCATAGGGCTTGTAAAAAACAGGGCTTGTAAAAGAAAAAGTGCGTTTGGTTGTGTATGTAGTGAGGGGGCTTCCCTTAATCCAATCATACATCTTTTTGTATGTCCTTGCATGTTTACTTTCAGATCTAAGTGATTATGTAAACTGTAAGTGTAATTCCTCCTTTATTTACCCAGGGTAGGTTCACTGAGCACGGATGCTCTTTTTCAGCCCCGTCCTGCTTCACACTCACACACAGTTCCATACATCCACACTTGGGAGCTGCCCAGTACAACCGCAGTCTGACCACTGTTGGCCACCGAGCAGCTCCACTGGAGCGGTTGAGGGTTGAAGGACTTGCTCAATGGCACCTCACTCATTCTCATTTTCTCCCATCTAGATATCCCTGCCCATCTGGGGGGGGGGGGGGGGGGGTGCACCAGCAACCTTCTGATCACAATTCAATTTGGCCTATTTATGAATTGTTTTCAAATAAACGCTAGATTATCGATAGTATGTGTACTTATGCACGCTAGAGAAGCGGGCTGAAAAATCGATTATCTTATTTCTGATCAGCACACACACTCACAGCCACACACATATGGGACACGCTGAGATATAGGTGAAAAGAGCTTGATCGCGTTTATTGATCCAACGCTGGGTACTGGTAACACATATTCCACGCTGTTCTGAGGGTCGGCAATGAGTGGGATCGTCTCCGGTTACATGCCTGACAAGTAAAATGTGGAATCCGGACTCTTTTTTTCCCATCCATTTCATTCAGTCCAATCCAATGGGTGCAGTACCATCCGGAGAGGCGATAGGGGGCGGTATTTTCCCTGTTCGAGCTCAGACAGATCCCCACTGGTAACGTGAGGCTAGATTGATGAAAAATGAATGGAAATCGATAATAAAAGAAATAACGATTAAATAACGAGATTTCTGGTTCTTGGCACTCAACGCATGGCATGAACTAACAAGTTTTCTCGTTGTTGGCACTCAAAGTGTTAAGCCCAAGCCATAGTTTCTGAAAATGTGCCTAAAAGTACATCCCCAAGTAAATGGAAGATTGCTCCACTTCTACAAGGTCCATTTAGGCACATATATGGACCTCAAGGAATGTAGTGTCAGAATATTGTGTCTCTTACTATGCTTGAGTAAATTGTAATGAATTGTTCGTTGTAATGAATTGAAATAGCATCTTTTTTTCACAGTGAACATTTAGATCAAAGCAAATTAACAAAGGGCAGAGGGATTTTTGTAGATACAGTACTGAATTTTGCCATCCGGACACATGCAATTTGAAATATGAATATATAATATAAATTACCTTATTATGGCCACGTCATACATCCATGGATCGGCCCAAATCTCCTCTTTCCAATGGAGTTAAATCTGGATTTAGTACCACCAGGTGCCCGTTACAGGGCAGCAAAGGCAGTGAATGAGATATACTGTAAGTACAGTTACTTTTGTATAATGTACATAGCGCCGCCATGGGACTACAACTATTTCATGATGGCTTCCTGTCCTCACGTCTCCATTGTCATCCATTGTCTGGTGCAATGCGCAGAGATTTTTATAAGCTCATATTTCGCTAATAACACTGCTAAACACTGCATCATTGCTAAACAAACTTGGTGCTGAAAACATAGTCCTACACTTTGACTGCTGTTTTGATAGGGTTAGGCGTTAGGGTATTTAATCTTGGCTACATTTGAAAAAGAAACACAACATCACTTTAATACGGACTGTATTGATCTATTTGTGACGTGAAATAAATCTCGGCACGGTAAGAGGGTAAGGGGGTTCCATGAGGTACAATGGGGCATAGTTTAATTCGCACAATGAGATAATGTATAAGAATGACTATACTGATCATGGGTTCTGCTCTCTCCTCTGTTATCTCCCCACCGACAATAGAGATAATAATAGCGGCTAAGTGGCGCAGTGGGCAAGGCGCTCGCCACTAATGCAGGAGATGCTGGGTTCGAGCCCAGCTCTCGGCATTGCTACCAGCTTGGCTGGTCGTTCATACTAATACAATTGGCAGTATTAGGGGGTGGGACGCTGGTGGGTGGGGATCGGACGTTGTGGACAGCGACTTCTACAGGTCGGTTGGTGCGCCTGCGCAGCAGAATCAGGAAGCAACGGGGGCGGCGTGTCCCTCCCAAGCAGACACCCGCCGCTGAGAGATCGCGCTGTGCAGGTGAAAAGATGCGACGGCTGCCTCCTGGAGTACCGGAGGGGACACGTGATGCAAGGCTTCGTCCACATTGCAGCCGGCCTGTGGGAGGCATGGCTTAACAGCGTTCGAGACAGGGGAGGGTAGAATTGGACGATAGGAAATTGGGATGGGAGAAAAATAGAAAATGGGAGAAAAGGTAGATAAAAAAAAAATAGATAGTAATTCTGGACAACATAACATCTTCAGCATGTATCCCCAACTACACACAGCAAAGATTAAGGGGATTAAGGGGATCCTACAGTCTCAAAAAACTAGAAAAAAGGTTATCATTGAAAAGATCTGTAGACAAATTTGAGATCACCCAGGCACAGACCCTGATAATGAGAGAGGAGTGATGTGGGCCTGAGCTACAGCTATTCCCTCCACCTTCCTTTGAATGAAATCTTATTTAAAAAAATGTATATATTTTTTTGCCATCACTTATGAATGGGGGTCCTATCACGTGTCAATGGGGGTCCTATCACTTATCAATGGGGCTCCTATCACTTGTCAATGGGGGTCCTATCACTTGTCAATGGGGGTCCTATCACGTATCAATGGGGGTCCTATCACGTATCAATGGGGGTCCTATCACGTATCAATGGGGAGTCCTACCACTTATCAATTGGGGGTAGGGATGCCCCGATCACGTTTTTTGCCACCGATACCGATCGACGATCGTCTTGAGCCATATCGGCCGATACCAATCCGATATCGATAGTTTGATAAAAAAAAATATATAAATTATTTTATATAATTTTATTTTTTATTTAAAAAAAAAATATATATATATATTATATAATTATACTTGTAGTTGTATTATCTGCGAGACATCGTCACCACGCAACAAGTTAAAATGCTCGCTATCTCCACTGTCTGTGTGTATACTCTGCTTTGATCAAATCACATTCAGCATGCCCTCAGCAGGGTATATCTGCGGCTCTGCAGATATACCCTACTCCCTCAGCTAGCCCCGTTTGTGACTGCGATGCAAGCCGGGGCTCGAATACGCATCGAATCAATGTTATAAGACATTGATATCAGGAGCTATCTGTAGCTACTGCTAGCCGGCTAGATAACGTTAAGACAACGCCTCAGTGAACTATTTAGTTGAATGGGACAGTTAGTTTTGAACAGTGAGCTAACGTGAGCTAACGTGAGCTAACGGAGGTATCATACACTAGTACTAGACTATTGCTGGAGCATTTGTTGATATCAGGAGCTATCAGTAGCTAGCCGGCTAGGTACCGTTAGACAATGCCTCATCATGTATTAAACTAAAAGTGAATAGTTGACTGGGTCATTTTGTAACAGTAGCTAACGTTAGCTCACGGAGGTCCCAGTAGACTAGACTAGACCCGTGTTTACACGGGTGCGGGAGGGGCTGGAGGAGGAGGAGGAGCCGCAGCTCTGTGTGCAGCTCCCTGTCAGCGAGTGAGATCTCCGCTGAGAATTGGATCATGTTTTGACGATCGGCGAAAATAAAGCATTATCACCGATCGCATATTTATACTGATTATCGGCCGATAACGATCGGTGGCCAATCGATCGGGGCATCCCTAATTGGGGGTCTTATGTACGTATGGGAGGGGTCTTATCATGTACCTATCAGGGCTCCAGACTAACTTTTTACATTGGTTGCACCAGTGCGCCTAACTTTTTCATTTATTATAAAAAAAATATCGGTGATTGATTGAATGAACATTTTATTAACAGATTGCAGAATGGGTACAATACAGTACGGCTCAATACACACAATTGTTAAGGGGATGCAGACCAGAGAAAGACTTTAGTCTTGTTTACATCAGGGTCCCCCATTTTCAAATCATAATGAATTGTAAGTAAGGGTCTTGCTCCATGCAATCCATTCTTTGTGGATCTAGCCCTTAGTATTTTAGAAATTATAGTTTTTTTACTTGATGAATGTGGGCACTGATAGGCGAAAATGAACTAAGTGGGTTTTAATTCAAGTACTGTATGTACTCTGTACTCGGTGGAGCCTGAACACAGAGGAACCCCGGTACCACAGACTACCGCGGCAAGCCTATTACCTACTCCTGTAAACACACTACACGTGTTGTCCTGCTGCTGTATGCGTGTTGTGTCTTCAGACTGCTCACATGCTGACACTTCATGTCGATTTAATCACCCACACGCAATGTATTTAGTTCCTTTAAGCCGGCGGTCGTCGAATTGGTTGTAAAAGTGTTCCACCAGGAGAAACATTATTAGTATATCTGTCTACTTAAGACTCATCTGTACTTCTGCTCGCTGCTCAAATGCAACACACAGAAGATACTCGGTGTGTGTGTGTGTGTGCGTGTGTGTGTGTGTGTATGAGTGTGTGTATGAGTGTGTGTATGAGTAAGCATATGTGTGTGTGTGTGTGTATGTGTGTGTGTCTGTGCAGAGGGGCATGGTCAGCACATGACTCTTCTGGATGACTGGACAATTGTTACACCAACAGGAAGAGGGGGCGTGGCCTAACATGGGGGGCTTGTCATCTCTCCACCAATCACAGCTGGTGGGCTTGTCTTATCTTACATCCCACATTCCCTCACTCCCTTCATACATCTCCCTTTCTCTCCCCATCTCCTTATCTCTGTATACTCCATCTCTCACCCTATCTTTCTCTTCCCTTGTCTCCATCTTGCTCTTTTCTTATTATTCCGCCTCTCCTTTAGGATAAACATCTTTATTAAAAAAGGAAAAAGGTTTCTTTAAAGGGGACATATTGTGCTTTTTGGGGGGTTTTCCCTTTTCTTTCAGTGTGTTATATAGTTGGATGTAGGGGTGTAACGATGCATCGATTAATCGAAATGCATCGATGCTAATGTTACGATTCAACTGCATCTATTTGAAAGTGTTAGAATCTATTATAATCTAAATTAATCGGAAAAAAATATATACATTTTTATTTATTTTCTTTTGTATTTTTTGTTTTGTGTGTATTGTTTTTATTGACCTATAGTCCATTCATGCTGAGTGAATCAGTTCCCCCAGCCACATTTGTGTATATATATTTTTTTTGGGGGAATTAACTGATAGAAAATGTATCGAATCGTGGTAAAATGAAGAGATTTCATGATGCATTGAATCGTTGCCTGAATAATGGTAATCTAAATTAATCGTTGTGAGGTCTCATCGGTACACCCCTAGTTGGAGGTGCATGTAGAATGTCTGCAGAGTTACAAAGTCCACACTCTCTCCAACAGAAAACACTGCTCCTGAACTGCCAGAGAAGCCTTGTTTGTAGCCCTGTTACTGCTCTATGTATCACATAGCATTATGGGTGGTCCTCAACTTGTGTGTCTCTGTTTTTCAAGATGGCGTCTCACTCATAAACTCTCTCTTTATCCACCTAAACAGTTAACTGAAATATGTTTGACAACATTTTAGGCGAGAAATATGATATACATCACTGGATCTTAATATTGATTTGATCTGCAACACCTAGTTTGACAGTTTGATGTGAACTCTCTCTCGGGCTGGGATGCAGCGTGGGAAGCAGCAGCTCATTTGCATTTAAAGCTACAGACACAGAAACAGCCTGCGGAGAACAGCACTGAAACAGAAGGGTATAGAGGCTGCTAGAATGCACAATCTAGCGCAAACAAGTTCAAATACATGTTTTGGAGACCTCAGAGACCTATATTCACTTTGAAATTAAAAGACGACCTGGCAAGTTAGTATATAGGTATGATCATCTCTCTCCCTCTCTCCCTACACCCCCCCCCCTCTCTCTCTCATCCAGACTCTCTCTCCATACTTTCAGCTGCTGCAGTGGTACAAGCAAAGCAAAGGAGGGAGGGAGAGAGAGAGGGCTGAATACAGCAGCCAACTAGCACCCCTACTCTGGACGGAGAGCGCATGAGAGAGAGATATAGAGAGAAACAGAGAGGGAGAGAGAGAGAGAGTAATAGAGAGAGAGATCAGCGGGTCATAGGGCTTTGTAAAAACAGTCACTTGGCCGTGCCTGAAAGCTCATGCTTCAAACACATCACTTCTCTATGATAAAGGTGCGTCTGGTTGTGTATGTAGTGATGGGGCTTCCCTTAATCCAAGCTTACATCTTTTTGTATGTCCTTGCATGTTTACTTTCAGATCTAAGTGATTATGTAAACTGTAAGTGTAATTCCTCCTTTATTTACCCAGGGTAGGTTCACTGAGCACGGATGCTCTTTTTCAGCCCCGTCCTGCTTCACACTCACACACAGTTCCATACATCCACACTTGGGAGCTGCCCAGTACAACCGCAGTCTGACCACTGTTGGCCACCGAGCAGCTCCACTGGAGCGGTTGAGGGTTTGATGCCTTGCTCAAGGGCACCTCTGCGGTAGTTAGGGCTGCAACGATGAGCCGACATCGTCAACCATGACATTTAGGCCATTTGCATATTCATGGCCGATGCATCGTGTCTTTGCAGTGGAAAGTCCGCAACGTGTCCTCTAACTAATTCGCAATGAATGAATCACATTCAAAATATAAATAACTTCTCTTACCACTGTTCTTGATTCTGTCTGAAGCCAGGACTCGAGAGTTGGCGTTTCACTCTCATTAGACTTAAGTTTAGTTTTTGACATCCACTCCAGCTGCAACAGTGAGGGATGGGGGGGGGGGGGGTGGGGGCTGAGCCCAATAGCTCTCTCTCTCTCCTTCTCGTTCTGTGTCTCTCTCTCTCTCTCTCTCCATTCAATGGTGTGTGTGTCTTGTGTTTGTGTAAATTTACTATAGGCTACTCCTTTTTACATGGATTAGGCTAATTAGCTTTAACAATCCTGATTTCTAAACCTATTTTAGTTCAAAAGGAAGACATTGATTTGCATATGTAGCCTATAGGCTATATATAATATTTTGTATAATCGTATCTCCTGTGCTGGCACAAGCACTACCATAATATAATAACACATGGAGATATACTAAAAAGCTATTTATAATTTTTGGCTGGTTTTTCAGAATTTAGCTACAGCAGGCAAACGATGATACACATAAGCAATGTCATAGTAACTGGTGGGTGTTATATAAAGAAAAGAAAGTAGCTATAATGAGTGAATAGATAAAAAGCAGTAATGGCATGTAGGTTACTCACCCTACTCATGTACAGTAGGCATCCACACTACACAGCATTTACAGACATAAATAAACATGGGTATAGTAGGTGGTGTCAGAGAGGCAACTACCCATGTGACCTAAAGATAGTAGTACCGCACTTGAAAAACATGTAAATAATTTGTGTTCAATTGCATTGATCTCATTGATTGATCTAGAGGTAGTTGTTGAGAGAGGAGAGAGCCACACTCTATTCTCATTTTCCCCCAACCAGGGCCCTGTTTCTTGTACCTGGATAACTGAGTTAGCCGGATAACTTTAGCTGGATAACTGGGTTAGCCGGACTTTCCGATTTCATGTACCTGGATTTTCCAAATCACCATGACAACATATCCAAAAGTTTGAGCCTGGTCGAAAGCAGAGTTCAAGTTCAAGTTAGCCTGAACTATCGCCACGCCCCCGCAAAGAAGTGACAGCCCGTTTCCTGAAACTATTCCCACAGTCTACGATCTGCATTATACCATTCTGAATTACGTTTTTGTGCTCCATTCTTCCAGAGGGGGCTTTTGAAATGTAAAATAGACCCAACATGCTGATACTAAATTCACTTTGTCCTAAATAATGCACGTTATATATACCGTGGCGACGGTGGCGCTCGCTCGTGCGACGTACACATTATGTGGTTATTTTAATTGTAACTGGGATTAAGATGTCTGATGAGATGTGCTGTTTGACGGATTTGAGAAATTGAATGAGCCGTTGACGTCACATGAATGAATGAGGATAAAGAAATAAAACTTCATTCAAAATAAGGGATATTCTAAACACGGGTCTCTCGTTCATTAATGTATAAACAATGAATCTATCCCATCTGGCACAGTGGCCCAGCGGTAGCGCTCAAGTCTGCCAACCTAGCGATCCGGGTTCAAATCCCGGTGTTTCCAATATGATTGTTTTGAATATAATATTAATGATTATACGCCAAAGTAGCCTGGTTTTAAGTTAAAATATTATAAATCTACATGCATTGAGGATGTCATTCTTTATATAGCTCTCAACGTGCACCAAATTGAATTATTCCTATATTGCAAAAAGAAGGACCCCGGTCTTGAACCCGGGTCGTCCGTGTGAAAGTCAAAAGAACAACCCCTTAGACCACATTGGAGATAAGTTAAACATTGACTATACATCAATCAATGGGCAAGAAAGCCGTCTCGTAATTCTGTATAACAGTTAACTAGTTATTTTCGCTAGCAAGATCTCATTTGATTATTCAATCCAGCAGGCAAGTTTAAAGAAATATAATCTGATTGATTGAGGTAATGAGGGACTTAGAATTAGCCTATAGATAACGCATTTAACTTGTCGGCGAGGCGATTGAGCCTATTGCAATCTGTCAATAAAGTCTTAAATCAATTAATCAATCAATGCCGTTGAGAATCAGGGTCTCTGCCATCGATACGTGCTGGCTTTCCACCTAAAACGGGAGCGCGCATCTAGCCTGACTTGAGCCTGACTCTCAAGTCTGGCTTGAGTTAACGAGACTGAATCCTCCTTTGTGAAACAGGAAAATCCCGGCTTTGAACATCGGGTTAACTGAAGCTGGATAATGGACATGTTGATCGACTTAGTTGAACCACGTACATGAAACAGGGCCCAGATATCCCTGCCCATTTGTGGGTAGGTGCACTGGTCACAATTCTGATTCTCTAAGTGTTGTTGACAGGCTACCGCTTCCACAGTACAACCAACTATGTTCCTTCAAAGCTACTTAAATCATGCTCTTGTGCAACTCACTGCAAGCAGTAATCACAATGTAGTATCTATTCTAACACCAACGTCTTTAGTCATGTAGCCTAGGGTTAAGATACATTTTGGCTTCCCAGTTCATGTGATCATGAAAACAAGATAATCAAGAAGATAAAAGGATTATTGTGCCACATGCTAGGGCTGCTCGATTATAGAAATTCTCACGATTATCTTGATTGATATTGAAATCACGATTATTAAAACACAATTACGGATTGCTTTGAGAACATCACAGGGCTTGACGCTTACTTTTTACAGGGTTGGGTATCCTTTGGATTTGATCGATTTCGGTTCTGGTTCTGCTTATCAAATCCGGTTATTATCGAATCTCTGTTCCAATTCTAATATTTGTGGTAACATTTTTATATCAAGAACCAAAACTATTGCACTTTTCATTCTTGGCAGATTTAGGCTCTAGTCAGTAAATTGTGAAACATGACATGAAGGTATCTTTTTCTGATGCAGTATGGCAGGAATATATCAAAGGATGCTTATTAAATTCATTAACACATTGAGTGCCAGCAGGGGGTGCACTATTTATCGCTTGAATGCCAGCCTTTTGGGACTGATTTTCCGATATTTCATGATTTTCGCGGAGCTATTTCTATATTCTATATTATGGCTATGTGTCTAATACGCCCGTCGCTTATCAATGACTTGCTTGCAGTCAACATGTACGAAACTGATTGTTTTTTCATCTGTACATTTCCGTTTTATACCGTTTTGAAATACGGAAGTTTTTGGAAATTTCTAGAAAAATAAAAAGATTCCGTAGGAATCGCCCTTTAGTGTAATACACACAACACGTTGTCATTTTCCGGCTGATTTATGAATAGTTTTCAAATAAACGCTAGATTATCGATAGTATATGTGTACTTATGCACGCTAGAGAAGCGGGCTGAACAATCGATTATCTATGACCTGGTCAGCGCTAACGTCATATATACACATACACACATAGTGGACACGTTGTGAAATATGTGAAAAACACATCTGATTACCCCAAGACTGGTAAAATAGATTCCTTACCTCAGATCAGATGTTCTGCAAAAAGATTATTCCAATACCTGATCGCCATTCCAAATATCGATTGCGTTTATTGATCCAACAACGTACAACGAGATATCTCGTCCTTGGCACTCAATGTGTTAATATTGCTGTGGATGATAATGCATTTTGCTTCACTATTGCCTAAGGAAACAGTTGCCAAGGAATGTTCACTTTAAATCACTGCTCAGTGACATTCATCCACTATTTCTGTGCTCATCCTCCCCTTCATAGCTAAAGTGAAAGTGTTCTCTAATAGGGGTGTCTGGGGTTGAATTGTGGTAGGGTGCTTTGTGAACTTGCATCGTTTGTTTGGGTACCTCTAATATAAAAGACGAATGTCAGCCGTCAATATATTGTTACACTCGAGTGTCACGCATAGCCAGACCTCTCTCTTCGTCCACGCTAGGTAGTGCTTGTGCAGCAGCACAGGAGGTATTATAACCTGAGTTTAACGTTGCTACCGTGATAGACTGCCACACGCTGAAAACGGTGCATGAAGGGTTGAAGCCAGTCATGGGACGGGGTTGCACGCCGTCCAACCAGGTCTGTGAGCAGGAGCATGCGCACAGATGTGCACACGCGTGCACACAAGAATGCGCTGCACTCGACTGATGCGCCAACTCGCCAAGTACCCACCTGGCTACTTTGCATAACAATAGCTCAGGTCGTCAGGTGTGTTCAAATACGTCCTCAGATACATTCTCTCCCCACCGTATGTATATTTCTCTCCCACCCACCCACCCCCTCCTAATGTACAGTATCCTCCCCATCATATGTATATACTCTCTGTCAGGATCTATGGGTAACAGTACTGTATATTTGCATATCATATGTGTCACAAATGTAACAGTACTATATACCTGTATGTCATGTACGTCCCTATGCCATAAATGTCATGATGTCATGTATGTCATAAATGTCACTATGAATTGAAAATGGGGGACCCTGATGTAAACAAGACAAACGTCTTTCTCTGGTCTGCATCCCCTTAACAATTGTGTGTATTGAGCCGTACTCAGGGAGCGAAATTAACTTTTTGACTCACCGGCCAGTGGCGGGTAGATGGGAAGAGTCTACCCGCCAAGCATATTTCTTACCTGCCAAAAAAAAATTTATTAAAAAAATATATATATATATTTTATATAAAAAAATTTTTTTTAAATAAAATATATATTATATAATCATACTTGTAGTTGTATTATCTGCGAGACATCGCCACCACGCAATAAGTCAAAATGCTTGCTATCTGCAAACAGCTCCACTGTCTGTGTGTATACTTGAGTAGCCTCCAGCTCCAGCAAGGATTCTCCGGCCCTGCAGCTAGACCCTATATTCAGCTAGACCCTACATTCAGCATGCAAGGATTCTCCGGCGATGCAGCTGGACCCTATTTATAACGTTACGGTTCTTTTGTCAAATCACATTCAACATGCCCTCAGCTAGAATACGCATTCAATCAATGTTATAAGACATTGATATCAGGAGCTATCTGTAGCTACTGCTAGCCCGGTAGATAACGTTAAGACAATTTAGTTTACTGGGACAGATGGATCTAACGTGAGCTAGCTAAGCTAGCTAACGAGGGAACGGAGGTATTATGCACTCGAGTCGACTATTGCTGGAGCATTTGTTGATATCAGCAGCTATCAGTAGCTAGCCAGCTAGATACCGTTAGACAATGCCTCGTCATGTATTAAACTAAAAGTGAATAGTTGACTGGGTCATTGTTTAAACAGTAACGGTAGCTCATGGAGGTCCGATATAGACTAGAGCAGACTGCCCGCATATCGCAATGGTGGCGTTTCAGGAAGTAAACAAGCCAAATGAGAGCTTCCGATTGGTCATTTGCTTTCTTTCTCATGAAACCAGTCACGTCACTCTACTGTGATTGAACCGTTGACTTGAGTGCAATGTGGGACTTGTAGTTTTTTAACGATCTCGCGGCGGAGAAAAAAAAGACGAGAGAGGCTATAATCTGTACTCGCACAATCAAAATAAGAGTATCGTTATGAACTACACGCCACACGGCGGGCAGCCCTCTAAGTGTCAAGCGCCAAAGGTAAAAACTGAGCACCCCTGGCGGGCGGCGGGCTTTAGTTTCGGTCCCTGGCCGTAGGGCTGGGCGATAAAACGATAACGATAACTATCGCGATAAATTATTTCCTCGAAATAAACATGAAACGTGGTCGCAAAGTTTCGATATATCGATTTTCCAAGCTTGGATATGAGCACGCACTAACAACCAATCGGTGAAGGAGATGGCCGAGAGCGAAGGAGACCAGGAAGGAGACCCAGCGCTGCACCTCTGGGTAGAGAGGTAGGACTCACTCAACAACAAGGCTTGCTAGGCTAACTAGCTTGCACGGCAACGTTTTATATATTTACGTGCAGAGTATGTGTGCGCTGTGAATTCTGAGGCCACGTTCATACTTCATAGTAGTGTGGGGTATACAGTGGACGTCGTTTCAATATATTGTGGCGGAAGAGAGTATTTTAGTGTCATATTTATTACATTGCCATGAGATATTCCGCTTGTCGGCTAACTTCTAACGTGCGCGGACTGATGACGACATCAACTCGACTCGAGACATTCGCAGCAGCATAATAAGACAACAGGCTGGCTAGGCTAACTAGCTTGCACGGCGACGTTTTATATATTTACGTGCAGAGTATGTGTGCGCTGTGAATTCTGAGGCCACGTTCATAGTAGTGTGGGGTATACAGTGGACGTCGTTTCAATATATTGTGGCGGAAGAGAGTATTTTAGTGTCATATTTATTACATTGCCATGAGATATTCCGCTTGTCGGCTAACTTCTAACGTGCGCGGACTGATGACGACATCAACTCGACTCGAGACATTCGCAGCAGCATAATAAGTTAATTAAACTTGACATACATTATATCGACGATAATTATCGATATCGAATTATATGAAAATAATTGTATAATTTTATCGCGATAACGTTTTT
The DNA here is from genome assembly GCF_963971535.1 of Notolepis coatsorum. Classification (NCBI taxonomy): domain Eukaryota; kingdom Metazoa; phylum Chordata; class Actinopteri; order Aulopiformes; family Paralepididae; genus Notolepis; species Notolepis coatsorum. Next base: position 28,315,155 of record NC_140181.1, read on the forward strand.
GGTCATATCGCCCAGCCCTACCTGGCCGTACTGTATTGTACCCATTCTGCAATCTGTTAAATAAAGTTTTCATTCATTCATCATTCACATTCACACAAAACTTGTGAATGAAATGTGTTACATTCCATTCCTAGAGGCAATTAGGCATTGTCTTTATTCTGTGCGCACGCGAGGGAACATTTAATGCACATGCGCATCTGCTGCTGTTAGCCATGTCCCAGGAAAAAGAGTCTCTGCTCAGCTGACGCGACCACGTTAGTCGCAAATGCAAATTAAACGCTCGCACTGTTAAGCCCTGCATGCATCATATGATTTCGACTGAATTCGTTTGACCTTTCTTCTCGACCAAAGGCTGCATTTCTGTCATCTTCTACAAGTTACCAAAGACATTTCAAAATAAGTGGAGAAACGCGCCGTGACTCCCTCCTCCCTCTCGACACAAGCTGAAACTACTGTTTGGGCCTGAGAGGAGGGGCAGAGAGAGCACACAGCTGTGAAGGAAGGGTGCGTTCCTTCACAGCTGTGGGAGCAAAATTAGACAACAGGACAAAATGAGAGCAACACAGCATGTGGCACAATAATAGTTGTATGTCGATTATTATCTTGTTTTCATGATCGTGGGAAGCCAAATTAAATTAATCGAGCAGCCATACCGCATGCCGCGGTGCTCTCATTTAGTCTTGTGTTGTAAATGCAGCGCATGTTTCCTTCTCTGCAGTGTGCCCCCCCCCCCCCCCCCCAAGCTTGAGAGAGAGAGGGAGCAGGGAGCCACAACGCGTTACTCCAGTTATTTTGAAACATCTTTAGCCTAGGCATTGTCCAACTAACACCTCTCCCGAAGGCTAACCGACCATGTCCGCTTCCATTCATTGTGCTAAGCTAGGCTAACATGCAGCCAGATAGCTTTCTACTGAACACACAGAGAGGAAACTGGTATAGGCATTGATGCCAATGGGTAAGTTGAGCACTGTCACAAATAAAAACAAGCTTGCATATTACAACCATGGCCAATTGAGCAACAATAACAATGTTGTTCCTAGTTTGTGTTGTTCTGGGGAGCAATTAAGAGTACACAGACCACTAGTACAGATAATTCAGTCTGAAATCATATATTCAATGTAATGGATATTTAGCAATCAATTACATGTCAATTAATCCATGTATTGTTTAGCCAAAGAGTAGCCTATTGATCCTTTGTTTGTAGTATCTATCAGATCAAGATCATGAATTAAGATCACTTTTTGCCTGTTTATGCATTTAGGGAAAGCTTGTCCCATGTCTTCTTATTACTCTTTCAGACCAGTGCGCAGTGAGCCTGTCCTCATTTAAGTCCATCTGGCAACTTATGGCACACGGTTTCCAGTGACACATTTACACACCGACGGCGGAGGCGAACCATGCAAGGTGCCAATCTGCTCATCGGGAGCAGTTAGGGGTTAAGTCTCTTGCTCAAGGACACTTCAACAAGCTGCCGGGAGGTGCCAGAATCTAACCGGGAACCTTCAGATTCCCAGATGACCGCTCTACCTCCTGTCACTGTCACCACAAATGTTTCATGTATTGACCCCCCCCCCCACCACACCCACGCTGGCTGTTGCTATACTAAGTCAGTCTGACAGGTAAGAAAGCATGCCCAGCTAATTGGATAAGGTCAGACTATATGGAGCATGATCTGGTCTCAGATCAGTGCCTGAAGGAACATCTTGTCCAATCCACGCTGAAAGTGTGTCAAGGTCGGAGCCCATTCTGTCTCCATTGATGAGGCTGTATTGATCGTGGTGAAGGTTAGGCTACATGTTAAGATTGTAAATTAGGAATGTCCCGATCCGATTTTCCGAAGATCGGGATCGCCAAAACAAACCAATAGTATCCAGCTGCAGAATGGCAGACCAGCCACACTCTCAGACCCAAACGCATTTCCTTTTATTTAATTATACATCAAATGATTTATGTCAAGGATTGCAATGCCTCGCTTGAATGAAGTTAACTTTTCACCTGGATAACGTCAACATTCAGGGTGAATGTAATGTGAGAAATTGGGATTAAATTTTTTTTTTACAAATTTGATTTCGCGTTATGAAAATTTACTCAATTTTTTTTTTTTTTTTTTTTTTAAGAACTTTTTTTTTATCTCATTCATTCCATAAGAACGTAGAATACACATTTACAGACTTTTTTTATATGGCCCGTTTGCATGTTCTTGGTATCTGATTCTAGGGACATCTATGGTCTCAGGGAATGTATTCCCAGTGTCAGAAATACTGTGTCTGTTTATACTAGGCTTGAGTAAATTGTAATGAACCAAATGAGAATATCAATTAAATTTGTTTTATCTTTGACTGTGAATAACACTATGCTCAAATTGACCAGACCTGAAAAATCTAAGCAAATTAAAAGATGGAAGATGATTAAACAGAAGGTTTTGTAGATACAGTACTGAATTCTGCCATCCGGACACATGCTATTTGAAATATGATTATAGAATATCAGGCATAAAATAGTTATGCGATTAAAATGCGATTAATTAGATTAATTAATTACAAATCCTGTAATTAATTAGATACATTTTTTAATCGCCTGACAGCACTAGTTATTTCTTTTTGCTTAAGAAATTATATATTTAATTGTGCATGCGGGTCAGTTCAGGAGCATGACCAGTTCACACTAGAATCTGATATTGGCCACATTTTTTAAAAATAATGTGAACAGCTAAACAAAAATAAATCAGATCTGAGCAATACATTAGAATTGAGCACTAAGGCTTATAGTGTGAATGTAGCTTGTGTCATGTAGGGATGCCCCGATCGCGTTTTTTGCTACCGATATGATCACCGATCGTCGTGAGCCATATCGGCCGATACCGATCCGATACCGATAATTTTTTATTCAAATATTTTAATTAAAAATTATTTTATATAATATTCTTTTTTTTAATAAAATATATAGATTATATAATTAGACTTGTACTTGTATTATCTGCGAGACATCACCACCATGCAACAAGTCAAAATGCTCGCTATCTGCAAACAGCTCCACTGTCTGTGTGTACTGAGTAGCCTCCAGCTACGGCCAGGATTCTCCGGCGCTGCAGCTGGACCCTAGTATTGGTATAAATCACATTCAGCAAGCCCTCAGCCCGAATACGCATCGAATCAATGTTATAAGACATTGATATCAGGAGCTATCTGTAGCTACTGCTAGCCGGATATATAACGTTAAGACAACGCCTCAGTGAACTATTTAGTTCAATGGGACATTTCGTTTTGAACAGTGAACTAACGCGAGCTAGCTAACGTGAGCTAACAGAGGTATCAACATGCACTACTAGACTTGCTGGAGCATTTGTTGATATCAGGAGCTATCAGTAGCTAGCCGGCTAAATACCGTTAGACAATGCCTACTAAAAGTGAATAGTTGACTGGGTAATTTTGTTTAAACAGTAACGATAGCTAGGTAGCTAACGTTAGCTCACGTGGAATGCACTATAGACTCGAGCAGAGCCTCCTCTCAGTCCTCTGTGTTTACAAACTGTACACGGGTGCGGGCGGGGCAAGGGAGGAGGGAGGAGGAGCAGCGGCAGTTTGCAGGTCCTGTGTGTCTGAGACAGACAGCGAGTGAGATCTACGCTTGATCGGTTTCCGCAATCGGCGAATATGACTCATTATCGGAATCCACCGATCGCATATTTATACTGATTATCGGCCGATAACGATCGGTGGCCGATCGATCGGGGCATCCCTAGTGTCATGAGAACCTTCAGATTCTACCACATACATGGCTCTCATTGTATACATGGCTACTCTTGTACTAACCACACCAACCACAACACCAGAAACACAGACCCTCAGGGGCCTCACACTAGCTCTAACCACACCAACCCACATGGATGGGTACCTTTGACATTTGAACCGACATGGTACCGACATGGTACCTGTGAATCGATACCGGTACCCAACGGTACCTTTTTTCGGTACTTTAGTCTCAAGAAATTTAATTTACCTACCTCAGTCGTAAAAAAAAAATCCAAACTTCAAATAACTACAATTTCGACAGTTTTCGGCTTGTCATTGCTCCGACTGCTTTGTTGTTGAATCACGTCAAATCCTAGGTAAGCATATATTGTGCGTGTGAACGTTGACATGAAAAGAAAAAGTTAACCACACCAACCCACAACACCTGAAAAACAGACCCTCATGGGCCTCATACTAGCTCTAACCACACCAACCCACAACACCTGAAACACAGACCCTCATGGGCCTCATACTAGCTCTAACCACACCAACCCACAACACCTGAAACACAGACCCTCATGGGCCTCACACTAGCTCTAACCACACCAACCCACAACACCTGAAACACAGACCCTCATGGGCCTCACACTAGCTCTAACCACACCAACCACAACACCAAATACAGTCTGGGTTACAGCTACACTTAGGTTTTCCCCTCACGATTAACTTCCATGTGGAGCCTTTTGCTTTTAAGCAAATAAACATAGAGGAGAGGAGAGGAGAGAAGCTAAGAGACCATATGAGGAGAGGAGAAGCTAAGAGGAGATGAAAAGAGAGGAGAAACTAAGAGGAGATGAAAAGAGAGGAGAAGCTAAGAGACAATATGGGGAGAGGAGAGAAGAGAAGCTAAGAGCAGAGGAGAAGAGAGGAGAAGCTAAGAGACAATATGGGGAGAGGAGAGGAGAAGCTAAGAGACAATATGGGGAGAGGAGAGGAGAAGCTAAGAGGAGAGAAGAGAAGAGACAATATGGGGAGAGGAGAGCAGAAGCTAAGAGACAATATGGGGAGAGGAGAGGAGAAGCTAAGAGACAATATGGGGAGAGGAGAGGAGAAGCTAAGAGACAATATGGGGAGAGGAGAGGAGAAGCTAAGAGGAGAGAAGAGAAGAGACAATATGGGGAGAGGAGAGCAGAAGCTAAGAGACAATATGGGGAGAGGAGAAGCTAAGAGGAGAGAAGAGAAGATTTGCATACAGACACGCCCGCCATCTCCTTATAAGGCAAATGAGGCATGTGTAAAACGGCCAAGGTTCGGCATCTGATCCCCGTCTGATCCATTCAACAGGAAGCGATTTGCGACTGATCTCAAAATGACACACACACACAGTCTCACGACTCAGTGCATGTGTGTGTGTGTGTTCCTGTGGGTCGCTCATCGCATGTGTGTGTTAACACTTTGAGTGCCACGCCGGGTTTTCCTTTTTACCCCCTTGATGCCACCATCCACTTCAATGTTAACGTTAATATCGCCTAATCTATGTTTTAAATTATGGCTATGTGTCTAATCTGCCCGTCGCTTATCAAAGACTATTTTCCAGTCAGTGCTGTCAAGGCAGATTGGTCTTTTATCGCGTCATTTCCGTTTCAGAGCATTTAGAAAAGCACCCGTTTTGAGATAAAAAAAACAGTTCATTCTGGACCATTCTATGAAAATCGTCTTTTACTGGAATATTCCACAACGTTGATATTCGTCGGCCTATTTATGAATCGTTTTCAAATAAACGCTAGATGATCAATATTATACATGCACGCAAGCACATTCGGGCCGCGCACGGATAATCGCAGCGTTGATTTCCTCTTGGACTTTTACAGTGAAACCGAAAGAGCCCATTTCACAAAACAGCTTATAACTTCATCAAAATTAGTCTGATTATCCTAACACTGATAACATAGATTTCCTACCTGACATCAGATGGTATCCAACTGGTATATTCCAATTCCTGATCACCATTCGAAAAAAAATCGATAAGTGTATAGATCCACCGCGTGTACAGTGCAGTACATGATTCCGCGCGTCTCAGAGGCTCCAGAATGAACTGTGGTAACCCCGGCTGGATCAGTGGACTGGAAAATGTGGAGTACCGGATTTTTTTCCCCATCCATTTTCATTGAGTCAATTCCAAAATCCCTTATGTCATCTGGGAGACGATAGGGGGCGCTTTTTTCCATATATGATCGCTGACGGTGCTCGTGTATACTCGGGTAGGCTCACGTGATGCAATATGATTTCAGATCGCTAAAAAAAAAAGAAAAAAAAAAAAAAGAGAAATCTTGTGAGTGGCTTTCAACCACATATTAATAAACCAGAGATATCTTGTGTGTGGCAGTTAAAGTGTTAATCTGATGACAAATAAAGACTTGTACTTCTATACGTACTGTATAGTAGGGGTGGGGGGGGGAAATCGATACGTAGTAGTATCGCGATACTTTGCGTGGCGATACTGTATCGATACAGGGACGCCAAGTATCGATATTTAATTATTCATAAAAAATTATTATAATAATTCGCAATACTCAGCGTAATCTAATATCACGATAGTATCGTATCGTGAGGTCTCTGGCAATTCCCACCCCTACTGTATAGTGCGAAATAAATCGTTCCAGCAAAGTAGGCTTTGTCAATACTGAACGACTGCGCGCTTGTCAAGAACCAATCACGCAGTAGGTTGGGAAATACTGGATCTGTCACCTGTCATCTCTCTCTGAAAGGTCCCTGTGGTTAAAACCCTGAGTGCACTCAGAACTTGTAGGAGAAGAGAAGAGAGGAGATGTTGTAAATATGCGTTCTATGCGTATGCCTGGGCAGCCAGCATCTAACTGTTCTAACAGCAATATATAATCCATTTCAGAAGAAGAACGCACGCAATAAGTTATATTTAATAATTATTGAAAAGTTCTGGGTTTATAAAGTCGTATTTGGGGGTATTTGGGGGCAATTGGCCAATGGTTTGCTTTCAACCCATGAACTCCTTCCTCTCTCACCTTTTTATATATATATATGTTTTATTGTATACTAAAACTGTATTGTATTGTATTGTTTGTTTTGTGTCTTTGAGCATTAGGAAAAGCGCTATATAAATTTGATGTATTATTATTATTAGGAATGGTAGGCTTTTTTAAATGTTTCTCATCTGTGTAAGAGTTTCTTATCTGGATAAGACCACTCTTAGAATTAGGTCTTGCCTGAGAGAAAAGCAACAATAAGAAAACATTGCTGAATCCCAGGTAGGGACAAAATAAGAGGAAATGCTAGTTAAGAACAAAATCATCATCTTAATCATGAATGAGGCCCAATGTGAGGAGAGGAGACGCTATAAGTGATCTTAAACATTTAACCTACAACACCTCATCCTAAACAGCCCCTCTGAAAGAGCCTGTCAGAGATAATGTCAATAATTAAGATGAGACAACACCATTGGTTAGAGACGGCAGTTAGTAATCGCAACGTCGCCTGTTCCAACTCCCCAGACCAGTAAAGAAGGTCACAGGGATGGAATGGAATGGGTGAAAGTTGTTGCATGGCATTAAACAACTCTCAGCTGCTTAAAGGTCCTTCTGTATGACTATGTTTAACAGCAGAAGGACAATTATATTTGTGGATTTGTTGATTTCAAGGCTATCAACAGATGTTGCGTCATCGTACATTATGTTGCTGTCAACACATCTTTAGCATGCATTTAACACAAGATGCCTGTTAGTTCCTAACTAAACACATGTGTTAGAAAACTGGGACATCCTACATTCTAGTCATACCATGGCTACCAGTAGACATTTTATATGAAGGCCAGACCCTAAGTCATCTGTATCTAGGAATCTGTCATACACGTCATTGGTTTTCTTTCATTTTTGAAGTCACTGACTGGTAAATTCCTGACAATAAAGGAAAGATTTTCCACTTCTCCGCACCACACACGGTTTCCAGTGGTTTCTGCCCCAGAGTCCTTAGTTACCATGCAGACCAATCACTGCGTAATGCCAAGCCTGTTAGCAGAGATCCTTAACACTTTGAATGCCACTCACGGCTTTTCTCGGGTTTACCCCCCGCGGGTTGAATGCCCATCACGAGAATATTCGTTTTATTCATTTTTTTTTTATTAGCAATCTGAAATCATATTGCATCAAGCGAGCCTACGGTTAGAGATCCATTCACCCCAGGCTCTCAGATGTGAAAAAAGCACGGGTCCCCTATCATCTCCCAGATGGTAAATCACCCTTTTGGATTGGACTCAATGAAAGTGAATGGGAGAAAGGATTTCTGACTCCACATTTTACTTCTCACTCACGCAGCCGGCATCGACCGGCATCACTCCGGAGCCTGAAGAGCAGCGGGGATTATGTGTTCTACTGTATACACGGTTGATCAATACAATGATCGATTTTTTCGAATGGTGATCAGGAATTGGAATAATCCATTTGGATACCATCTGATCTCAGGTAAGGAATCTATGTTATCAATCTTAGGATAATCAGACTAGTTTTCACGGATATATAAGCGTTTCCCCTATATGTGATATGGCTGTTTTGACTGTAAAAGCCATCAGGAAATAAGAGCAGCGTTTATCAGCGAGCGGCACGAGCGTGCGTGCGCACACATATACTATCGATTATCTAGCGTTTATTTGAAAACGATTCATAAATAGGCCGACAAATGACAACGTTCTAGAATATTCCAGTAAAAGGCGATTATCATAGAATGGGTTGTTTTTTCCGCGAAAACGAGTGATTTTCAAAATGCTATCAAACGGAAATGAAGCGATAAAAAAACAATCTGCTTTGACAATGTTGACTGGAAAATTAGTCTTTGATAAGCGACGGGCAGATTAGACACATGGCCATCATTTAAAACATAGATTAGGCGATATTAACGTTAACATTGGAGTGGATTTGGGCATTCAAGGGGGTAAAAAGGAAAACACGGACTGGCTCTCAAAGTGTTAAAAAGATCTTTCAAATGTAACATTTCACCACTATTATTTTACGCAACATAAAATCACATCTAGAGATGTCCGATATTTTCGGGGGGAAACCCCGCATATATCGGTATCGGTTGATATCGGTATCGGAAATTAAGAGTTGGACAATATCATGCAACACCATGCACATCATAATCAGAAGTTTCACATCATAAAACCCTTAAACATGGCTGCCACATGTTGTTGATAGACGTCAGCATCATCCAATCTTTCCAGTTTTCAGACTTTCGTTATGGTTTCAACTTTCTCATGACCTTTTATCCATGAAGCGTTAACTCGCTAAATCCTACAGATTGCAAGCAGAAAGACTCAATTGCAATATATTTAGTGTAACATGAAGATTAATAACAATCTACAATCGAATGTACTGAATTGTCCAGATAATCGTGATGAATCAAGAATTCTAAATCAAATTGTGAACCCAATCTAAATTGAACCAATATCGGACAATATCCAGTAAACACCAGCATATCCTCCCACCTCTCCACTTCAAAGCATTTATCACCCTTTCCCTGTTTTTTAAATGTCCTTTGCGCACAAACCTGACCTGCTTTCAAAATTACAATCGGTCGGAAATCAGAGAGTTACGCTGAACTGAAGTCTGAGCTGATTAGTATAACCACAGGAGGGCTCTGTTACGTGTGTGTGTGTGTGTGTGTGTGTGTGTACGACACGTGTGTATCTGTGAGCGAGAGAAAGAAAGCAAGACAAGAGAGAGAGAGACTGTGTGTGTGTACGTGTGTGTACTGTAGGTGTGAGTGAGTGAGTGCATAATGTGCGTCCACGTGTCCACATGTGTGTTCCTTATTGCCGGAAATGATCAGCCACTAAAATATGTGTGTGTGTGTGTGTGTGTGTGTGTGTGTGTGTGTGTGTGTGTGTGTGTGTGTGTGTGTGTGTGTGTGTGTGTGTGTGTGTGTGTGCATGCGCCCACATGTATGTATGTCAAATGTAGCTTACGTGTTTGTGTGTGTGTGTAATGTATACACATGTCAGTATGTACACCCGTATGTATGTTCCCTGTTGCCAGGAATGATCTGTCACTATCTAAGTATGTCTAAGTACGTCTCACTGTGTGTGTGTGTGTGTGTGTGTGTGTGTGTGTGTGTGTGTGTGTGTGTGTGTGTGTGTGTGTGTGTGTGTGTGTGTGTGTGTGTGTGTGCACGTGTGTGTGTGCACGTGTGTGTGTGTGTCTGTGCACGGCACCGCCCAACATGTACGGCACATTCCCCCCGGTGCTGGGAATAGGTTCTCGTTCCTTCACGGTGCCACGCTGTACCTTAACAGTTCAGTCTGCATCTGTTATTATTTTACAACCTGCCTATAATTCCGCACAGCTCCGAGCTCTCCGAGCACAATGTGCTCCGCTAAGCACCTCATTACTGCTAACAGCCTCTGTGTCGTGCTGCGGTAATAGGTCCGCTTGGAACGTTCTCGAGATGAATGGACCAACACGCGAGCCGAGCGATATAATGCCACTCTGGAGTGAAATTTTTTTATGAATAAATACGCGAAATGCGTGAATAATGAATACAACTCGTAAATTCCAAGGTTGGTGTTTTTTTTTGTGTATGTTTTTCAATTTCTAGTATTGTTATTTGTAACTGTGAGATATTATAGGGCTGACCCTTATTAGTCGACTAATCGGTCGAAAGGAGCCGTAGTCGACTGGCCAACCTTAGTCTAAAAAAACATTTATCATTCTTTCCAAAAGAAAAGAGGCCTAGAAGTGTGGCTAACGCTAATGGCACGCATACCAGAGGCTAACTGCCTACGAAAACAGGCACAGAGGCACTGAAAGAGGATTTCACCCATCTAATGAACACACTAGACTAGACAAATATCAAGATGTATCCATCAGTGGACCAATTGCATGCTTTTGCAGAGGACAAGAAGCCTTCAGTCGACTCCTTCAGACATTAAGCACCCCCCACAGCCCAAATAAAAAATTTAAAAAAAATAAAAAATTTTAATTTTTAGTTTTTAAATATTAGCCTATACTTTTTATTTTTATTTTTTATTTTTTTTTGTCTACCAATAGTCGACTAACGGCAAATTTTGGCCAATCATAGTCGACCATCCAAATCCTTAGTCGGGGACAGCCCTAGATATTAGTGCTCTTGTATGAAAATTAGTGAGTGTTTCTAATGTGCGTCTGCTGGGTGAGCTTCATAGACCTCGACCACTTTCAAAACCCGCCATCTGTCATACATAGAGTGTGTATTTCTGAAAAGCTTATGTACTGTAAGCTTCTGTCTCTAGTTAATTAGGTGTTATGTAACACTAGTCTGTTCGGTCTCTAGTTAGCAGGTTCTATGTAATGCTAGTCTGTTCTGTCTCTAGTTAGCAGGTTCTATGTAACGCTAGACTGTTCTGTCTCTAGTTAGCACATTCTATGTAACGCTAGACTGTTCTGTCTCTAGTTAGCAGGGTCTAACACTAGTCTGTTCTGTCTCTAGTTAGCAGGTTCTATGTAATGCTAGTCTGTTCTGTCTCTAGTTAGCACGTTCTATGTAATGCTAGTCTGTTCTGTCTCTAGTTAGCACGTTCTATGTAATGCTAGTCTGTTCTGTCTCTAGTTAGCAGGTTCTATGTAACGCTAGACTGTTCTGTCTCTAGTTAGCAGGTTCTATGTAATGCTAGTCTGTTCTGTCTCAGAAAGACTCTTGCAATATATAAACAGTGTAACATGAAGATTAATAACAATCTACAATCGAATGTACTGAATTGCCCAGATAATCGTGATGAATCAAGAATTCTAAATCAAATTGTGATAAAATCTAGAACAATCCAGTAAGGTCAAAATAACTGGATTTGGATTTGTGTGCACCTACTACGCAATCTGCAATAGTTTTCCATTAGGAAACAGCCTAGTCATAGTGCAGCCTAGTAGAGCCTACTGTGAAAACCATAAATACACAAATACTTTTCCTGCCCGGAGATGCCAAGACATTGTGGGACGTCGATTTGAATGACTAATTTCATTACTAGTTTTCCTGACATTATCTTATCCTGACCATTTAATAATAGCTAAAATAGGCCGGAATTCCTGTGAGTATAGGCTAAGTCAGCAAAAACAGGCATACATGGCAGATTTAGACATGTTCTGGTAATGATTACATTACCCCTGGCTCCCCCTGGAAAAGTAATCCCTTTAGATAGGCTTTGGTCAGATAACTGTCAAATAAGATCTGGCTACACCGTGATGTTGTAGATCTGAATAAAGTAACAACTAAACCTGAATAATAAGTGACGGAAGGTATGTTAGTCACACAAGAAGAAGAAGATGAAGACAAAGAAGAGGAAGACACTGTGTCATTGGCGTTATGTAAATGGCACCTCCCATCACAAATGTTTGGTCGAGTTCGGCCCACGATACTCCTTAGAAGAAGGATCAACAGTGGATTCCAGCGTCCTGGAACCACCCTCTTACGTACACCCACGCTCTCAGCAGTCCCAACACCACTGTGTCACTGCTCGCTACTATCTCACTGCCAACAACACAGATTCAAATAGATTCCTCTCTGTTTGTGCTGGACCCGCTGCGATATCAGACAGCCCCCCCCCCCCCACCAAAACATGTCCCAAACCCATGACATGGTAAAGTGGTCGTTTTGTCGCACGGCCCACACTTGTGCCCGCGTCCCTGCCTTGCACGCCTCCCGCCGCCACAAAATACCTGCTGACCTGTGAGAAACACAGCGTTCCCATCTTTGTTTCCAACGCAACGGTTCTGCACAATTCACTTGTGCTCGTATTCCTCAGGATGAAGAGGCAGCATGTGACAAATGCATCTAAGATAGTTGATCCTATTGGCTATTAGGTCCTCAGCGACGCCACGCTGACGCAGCTGCAGGGCATCATATTTACAGCTGACTTTAGTGAGTTCTTCATGTTTTCGCTTAAAGTCAAAATACGCAATTACAGCCACTGAAACACTGTCACACTTTGCTAACAGACTGACTAGTATCTAACTACAGCTAGTTTTATGTGACATTTGAGGCTGTAAAAAGGTTTGTTTTTCAGTTGTAAAGTTTGCAAACATTGGGGAGTAACACTTTTGAGTTATGATCGGCTAAGAAAGTAAAGAAGAAGAAAAAAGAACATAAATTGTTATGTTCCATCTATAGTTATCTTTAAGCACATAAGTGAATACACCCAATATAAGATGTTGTAAAAAAAGAAAATTATAAGAAAGAAAGAAATATTGCATTGCAGCTTTAAAAAGGAAGGTTTACATGATATTTTATGGGTTGAGCAAGTTCCATAAACAAAACATATAAATCTTATTCAAACCCCATTGTACTATTCAAAAACAAGACAGTGTCAAGCTGAAAATAAGCCTTCTCTTCTTAAAGGGCCAACAATGGTCAAGAACTCAAGTCAACTCAGGGAAGCAACACATCTGTGACATCTCACAGCTTTCTCTCAAGATTTGGGTCAGAAAACATGCATGAAAATAACTGTTATCTTAAAGGGGAACTATCTTATAAATGGCCTTTTCCAGTGTTTAGCATTGTTTTCTAGCTATGTGGACTTATATTAATGGGGTCTATGTCTCTAATTCTCATTTTGGCGCATTCTTCAAATTCTCATCTCACAATATTGTCCCTTACTGAAGTGAGTCATCTGAAACTTAGCGTACCTTTGACATCAAAAGTTTATCATCTGCAGAATAACGCCCGCCCCCTCTATGTTTGTTGTCAAACAAAACGGGCAAGATACGTTGTGCTGTTCCTGACTGCCAAGCAGCGAATATGTCCTTGCATTCATTCCCTGATGATGTCGTGATCCGTCATCAATGGGCCAAGTTTGTGAGCTATGTATGTGTGTGTGTGTGTGTGTGTGTGTGTGTGTGTGTGTGTGTGTGTGTGTGTGTGTGTTAGACGGAGTGAGAGAGCTAGCTAGCTTAGCTAACGTTATCTTAGCTCTGTGCTTCGTATATATGTAGACCTACTTGTGTGTATTGCGAATTAATGATTATGTTCCTTGTGTGTGTTTGGGGGGGGTTATCATAGCTCTGTTTATTGCGCCAAGTGTGTGTGTGTGTGACGGAGTGAGAGAGCAATCTTATTCTTTCTTCCTGTCATTTTTCTCTATACCCAAAAATCGTATGGCATGGGTACCTGCTTCGGTGTCATCCCTTTGTAGATTGTATTGTATTCGAAAACGTATGCTTGAGCGTTGAGCAATATTTGTTTGTGTATTAGGTTCACTTTTGACGTTAGTAGAGTAGTATGGGCGGAGCTACAGGTGGGGGTCTGTCACTCAAATCGCATTCCGAGTATGGGCGGAGCCCAGCCTCAAAACAGCTTGAAATCTTGAAGTGGAAAAATGCTGTTTTAGAGTACTTGATTAGAAATACAAAACAATGAATAATTTTCTTTTTTTTAAACTTACAGATGTGTTCCATAGACTCACAGGAATGGTGTAAAATTACCCAAATAGTGAAAGAAATAGTAAGATAGTTCCCCTTTAAAAAAGGAAAACCCACCAGAAAACAGAATTTAGATTGTGCTATTCCAACAATCGTGGACATTTAATATCCCAGTAAAATCACCATGGTTACTGTCATACTGTGTCCTCATATCCAAGTAAAATCACCATGGTTACTGTCATAGTGTCCTCATATTGATCTTTTTCCTTTGATCCCCATTCTAAACACTCGCTCGGAGCTGCCTGTGTCTCCCTGGCACCGCTGCCCACGTTAAAATTGCAATGATGAGGGGCGGCTAGGTGGCGCAGTGGGCAAGGCGCTCGCCACCAACGCAGGAGATGCTGGGTTCGAGCCCAGCTCTCGACATTGCTACCAGCTTGGCTGGTCGTTCATACTAATACAATTGGCAGTATTAGGGGGTGGAAAGCTGGTGGGTGGGGATCGGACGTTGTGGACAGCGACTCCTACAGGTCGGTTGGTGCGCCTGCGCAGTAGAATCAGGAAGGCGTGTCCCTCCCACGCAGACCCTCGCCGCTGAGAGATCGCGCTGTGCAGGTGAAAAGATGCGACAGCTGCCTCCTCGAGTACCGGAGGGGACACGTGATGCAAGGCTTCGTCCACATTGCAGCCGGCTTGTGGGAGGCATGGCCTAACAACGTTCGAAACAGGGGAGGGTAGAATTGGACAATACGAAATTGGGGAAGGGAGAAAAATAGAAAAATGGGGAGAAAAAGTAGATCAAAAAAGAATTTGCAATGACGATCGCATCCCACCGGGTGGCAGTATCGCCTACCTTTTGAACTGAGGGTCTCAGTTGTCTTTCTGTACTGAGGTACCTCCGGCTGCTTCCCCCTCAAAGTGAATCAGGACATAGCAACCGGTCGGAGATTTGATCGCCTCAAACCTATTGTTTCCCGTATATGATAGCCATGCCCAATATACACGAGTAATTGCGATCGCGATGGGATGACTGGGATTATTCATTTTGGAGTACCTTCTGACTAAGGTATGGTCTATTTTAGGTAACCCGCTGGTATTTTCTTTACCTAAAACATGCTTTTGTATCGATCAGTGTCGTATTTTACCAAACCTAAAACATGCGTTTGGTAATGATCGCAGCTTCGAGGTAAAACGACCACCCCCCCCTTGATGATTTTGTGAAGAAACATATATGGTATATACCTTTGATTTGGAAATATTTGGAGATTCAGGCGAGCAACCCGAACAATTTGGGCAAATGCATATAACACGTCATATCACGCGATCTAGAAAAAAAGACTGGATTATTTTGGAAAGGGGCGATGTTTAGCGCAGAATAGCGCACAAACTAAAGTATGTAGAAATGAACTGGTTAGGCGGTTAGGTGGCCGAGCGGAGATTGCGTTCGTCACCAGCCCCGGAGCTGAGCTGGATTTGCCTGTTCGAATCCAGCTCACAGCTCCGGGGTTGTCACCAGCTTGGCTGGCCGTCTGCACTGATACAATTGGCTGTATCAGAGGGTGGGAGAAGCTGGCGGGGTGGGTCCGGGTCGTTGTAAACAGCGACTCCTACAGTTCGGTCGGGGCGCCTGCTAAGCGCGGATTGGACGTGAGGGGGATAGTGTGGTCCTCCCACACGCTACGCCCTCTCAATGAGAATCCGCGCTGCCAGGTGAAAAGAAGCGGTGATTGGCTGGACGTGTGTCGGAGGAAGCACGTGGTAGCCTCCACTCTCCCAGATGATCTGACTGTGGGGGGTAAGTGCGCAGCGACCAGGAAGGGACTGGGAATTGGCATACGACTAATATTGGGATGGGAGAAAATCGGCGGAAAAATGGAGGGGGAAAAAGACCAATAAAAAAAAAAAAAAAAAAATGAACTGGTTAGTCAGTGTTGGACTATAAACAATGCCTGTCAAATGAGCCATACTATTGTCTCCATAGCTATAATACAGAACACACGATGGGTCCGCAAACATCGTGAAAATGGTCAATACCGCTGGCATCATTGAGTAGAGATGGGAAAACAGCACGGCGGTCAATGAGTTAAGGAGACACTTGTTCATCACAAATCAAAACTGAGCTGTACAGTATTACAGAACCTGAATAACGTGTGTAAATTGTATTCTACGGTGGATTTTGGATATGAATCATATTTCAAAATTATGTATTGATGGCATCAGACCCAACAGGTGAGGTTTTGCTGCTCTGAGATCAGGGTTTGTAGCAACTCATAATGTAATAACGGTACGTAATGTCATAAAAAGATGTAATAACAATGCATAATGTACCATTCTTTAGGAATAATGTAATAACAAACTAAAATCCCTTTAGCAAACGTGATAGTGCATTTCAACTAATATATTTGATGGATAAACTATTGATTAACTCTTCCAAGTGGATAATATACCAAAGCAGACGCCTGAATTCAATTATTGACTTTTGCGCAATGAAATTTGAGCTTTATCCCCCCCCCCCCTCACACACATACACATAAACACACACACCCATTCTCATCTGTCTCTTTGTCTTTCCCTGAAGAGAGGGAGTAGGCTCGGCTGAGAGGAGTGAACCTTGTGGAGGCATGCGACACCTCCCCACGCAGAACACCAAGCCACGCCGTCCGCCCCCCGAATGTCAACAATAACATACATATCAGGTTGTAAACAGTTGTAAAATGTGAGAACATCTAATTCCATTACCGTTCACATCCCTAATCGACGTTTTGATTATGAACCGGGCCCTGCAGCCACACGCAGCCAACCACACGTGGAATGTAGCGGCACGCAGCCGCACCGCTTCAACACCGGGAGGGAGGGAGGGAGGGCGGGGGGGGGGGCCAAAGTAAACAAAGGGTGAGAGTATTCCTTTTATTTGCAGTCGTTTCTGTTTCATGTGCAATATTGTAGTAGGAATAGGTCTGTTTTCGACATGAGGGTAGGATAACAACAAGGAAGTATGTGGGTTTCATGGACAATAAGAGCTGGCAATGGATGCTGGAGTAACTGTTGATGTGCTGCCATTAGGAGCCACGTGGTTAGGTATGTAGCATCGGCACAGGGAGGTGTAGTGGTTACGTCATTGCTGTTTCTCCGCGGTCCACCCTCTTGAAAACGCAATGTATTTCCCCCATTGCTCATTTCTAAATCGTCTAATTTAAAACAAATAAAGCATGAACATTTCATTGCATGGTTTACCTTTCTGCGCGTGTTCATCCACAATATATAGCTCAACATGAAAATATTCGCAATTAATCGTAAAGGTAGCAAAATAACAACATTTATGTTTTCGTTCATTGAGAAACTACACTACCATTTGTCGCTGCTGACTGACGTCACCACAGCGTAGACTCCTGGCTTTAGTCGCAGACCTAGGATCAGATTTCCCTTACATTCCATAAGCTAAACAATTCGTACAATGGGAAAATAACTGACCCTGAATCTGTGGCTAGTATCTCTCTGGCGATCATAACCATTAATCTCTAAAGCCAACCACCATTTTTAAAAGCAACAACCACGTTACCTATTTGTATTTATATTTTAAATCGTATAATGTCATTTTGCTGCATATTAAATCACTGTAAATACTAATGTAAATAATTGTTTCGTTGTACATATTGTGTATAGTTTATAACGTTATTGTTTTTTACGTAACGTTAGTAGCGGAGACGGAGGTCTCGTAGTGGTGACCGGAGTGCCGGATGTCCCGCGATAATGTCGGGGAGTTCGCGACCCTCTCTGCGCCGCCCCCTATCTCCCTGTCTCCGGCTGTCCCTGAGCAATGACCGGAGTGTTGAATGTCCCGTGACTAAGACGGGGAGGACGTGACCCTCTTTGCGCCGCCCCTGTGCCTCAATTAGATCCGCTATCAACTCTATCTTTAATCTTTCAAAATGTTCAGTTGCTATCGCTATTAGCTCTATCTTTAATCTTTCAAAATGTACAGTTGCTATTGCATGCACTCATCTGTGTTTCACTACACACATGAGTGCATGCTTACCAACTGTCCGCCTGCAACACTACTATCACCAACATCTAAGAAGGGAGATCCCCCCTTGAATGGCCCTACTAAGGTTTCTCTCCTCCACACTGCCGTCTGCCTGTGGAGCTTTTTTCCCTATTGTTAGGTTTTAGTGAGTTTTTCCTTACCTTCGCGTGGGGTATGTTTGGGAGTGCTTGCATTCTTTCATTTATTTGCATTCATCTAAAAATGTTTGGACCTTATGGTGTTCTTGTTCTGTTCTTGACTTATTGTTATGTTTTCTTCTTGACTTGTTTAAAGAAGACCTGTACGGCCCATGGGGACATTAACGTGTGTTGTCGGGCCCTATAAATAAATTTGATTTGATTTGATTTAGCTAGCTAGCTTGCTAGCCGGCATTCCCGAAACTCCTCTACATGCCCCGATTTTAAATGGTTATCTCCTCTTTGTATAATTTTGTCCTCACCAACAAAGTATTCTGCCAGGGACACGACAGTAGACATTGCTAACGTCTAGTACGTTTAGCTAGGTAACGTTCGCGTTAGTTAGCTAGCGTGGTATCAGCTGGCCGTGACGTGTATTAGGCGACGGCACTGAACGACAGGCGTTCTACTGCCTGTACTCAGTGTACTGGTAAGTGTAGTTCTTTTTTAACGACAAATTAAAAACCTTATAACTACCTTTATTTCAACCAAAAATGCTTAAACAATAATGTTAGTGGTAGAAGGGAACTCATTTTGTGCACAAATGGAAAGCTTGCCAATGTTCAGAATAGCCGATAATCCATTTTCCCAATGATAAATCCCTATACGGGTGCCTCGCGAGCGGTCCAAAGTGACGTCAGACTCCTCCTCCCTATACCTGGAGCTCACACAACAGGGAGCAAGGGTGCGTGATTTTTTTTAGTAGCCTATGTTTGCGGAGACGCTCTCTGATTGGCCACTGACGTTTCTGGTCATGTGACATGTGCGCCAATAGTGTGACGCCTTTTTCTGCGACCGGTTAAGCTTAGGCACTCTTTCAAAGTTGGTTAAGGTTAGAGTTTGTCTTAGAGCAGGGCGATAGAACACCAGCCCTGGTTCCAAACTCTAACCTTAACCAACTTCGAAAGAGTCGCCTAAGCTTAACCAGTGATAAACTAGGCGTTAGGTACTTTGCAGGCTGTTAGAGCCGGAAATAGGCGCAGAAAAAGGCGGCACACGATTGGCGCACATGTCACATGACCAGAAACGTCAGTGGCCAATCAGAGAGCGTATCCGCAAACATAGGCTATGAAAAAAAATCACGCAGCATGGGTCTGTTGAAGTGTGCAATACTGTTTGGGGATCATTGCGGGCCACGTGATACATCTGTAGTGTGTAGTTCCATAATAATTATATATAGGCATGTTCAGACTTCATATTATTGGCTATGGGAGTGGGTTTCTTCATTGAGCGCTCATCCGTATCACCAGGACACAAGTATCTTGTGTTTTTATAAATAAAATCAGGTTGTAAACAGTTGTTTAAAAAAATATAAAATAAATGGGAGAACGTCTAATTCCATCACTGTGCACAACATCCCTAATCGACGTTGTGATTATATGAACTGGCCTTATCAGTGCTGCAGCAGGCAGCCAACCAACACGTGGAATGTAGCAGTGAGCAGCCGCGCCGCTCCTAACACGCCAAACACAAACCAGCAACAAAGCGGCATCTGCAGCTTCGTATCGCACCGAGAAACGTGTAAACGCGTGTAAACGAAACACGGACACCTCGTACACAAAACGCGTTCTTGCACAAAAGGATCGGTGCATGCAAAATGGCACACATTGCATGTTTGTTTTTGTGTGTGCAGCGTAGGGCTAGTAGCATTAGCTCTCCGGCTAAAACAAGCTATATAAACACTGCTCTGCTGTTGAGCTCTCGTCACTGTGTTTACCTGATGTGGCATATCAATCATTCACGTTGCTACGATAGCAGAGGGAGACGCTCGGAGCCAGGTCGCCAGATCCCCCTGAAGAAGGAGGCCTGTGGTGGCGAGCTGCTGCTGCTGGTGGTGGTGAAGGCAGGTTTTTATTCTCTATAGTCCCTCTCTCTGTGTGAAAACTTTTTCTGCGGCAAAAAAAACTGTCAACAAAGGAAGGAAAAATCATGAATCAGCATGAGTTTCCCCTCGTTATTCCCTCGGCAGCAGCAGGGTATTATACACACGCACCACTGCCACCATCAAGATACTAGAGAGACGAGAGCAGGAGTGCCCATCAAAAATGACAGTTTATATATACGACAAAGTAACCAAAAACAACTATTTATTTATTTTAGCACAGTTAGCACTGCAACTTGCACACCGCAAAAAACGAGGGAGCACCCCCCCCCCCCCCCCCCGACACACACAACGGGACAGTCGTTGAATCACAATAAAGCCCCTAAAGAAATCACCACATTATTATTATTATTATGTTATTATTATTATTACGCAAAGCTGCCGGTCAGAGGAGCTGTGAGGAGACAGAGAGCGCGCTGCTGGACTGGGATGTTGTTGTGGAATTATTAACCAAATCAAAGCTATATTAGCCCACCACACATAAATAGGAATAATGTCCCTTTAATAAAATGTAGCAAAACCAAAAAAAAACATGTTGATTATTATTATCGTGCTAAGAAGAAGCGCCTGGGAAATTAAAACAATTGTTACATTACATCACAGCAGGCTGACAAGAGCTACATGTCAACATTATACTATAATAATACTATAGCCTAGTAATAATAATAATAACAATAATCATAATATAACACTGTACATACATTGTATTAGTTACCATTATTACTCAGTAGTAGCCTACTCATATACATTATATATATATTTCCCTTACCTACTCTTACTAGTTATACCACTGGCCAGTATGACTTACTTACTACCAGTGTTTTATTATAAGTGTACATACATCCGATTAGCATTATTACTCAGTAGTAATAATAATCTATATATTTTATATCCAGTTTAATCACCTGTATATTATTGTATATTACTATTGTATGTTACATTTGCACTCTGGTTGGATGCCAACTTATTTTCGTTGTACAGTACTGTACGTGTGCTGCTCTATGATGACAATACATTTGAATCTAATCTAATTGTACAGAAAAACAGAGAGACAGAGAGAGAGAGACAGAGACAGAGAGAGAGAGAGAGAGAGAGAGAGAGAGAGAGAGAGAGAGAGAGAGAGAGAGAGAGAGAGAGAGAGAGAGAGAGAGAGAGAGAGAGAGAGAGAGACGGAGGAGCGACGACAACAACAGCCCCAGCAGCCGTTATACTAAAGCTGGGACCTGAGGGGGGAAAGCGTGCGTCGGCGGCCCACCAGCGAGACACTTTTCTCCAGGTTCTCAGTACAGTGTACAACAACAACAAAAACACATATGTACATAACACCCCCCTGTCCGCCTATTACACACTCCAAAAACAACAAGATCACTCACATTTAATCCGTGCGAAGAGCAACAACAACAACAACGTCGGCTGTGTGACACCCTGTTCGTAAAAACCCAACAGCTATTAGATCCGTCGCTACATAGATGGACAGCTCTTCTTCACGGGACCCGCCCCGTTCACTTGAACAGAAAGGCATATCTATGCATATATTATCAACACTGGCCCCGCCCACCCACTGCGTGTGGGCCAATCACGACTCGCTGTTCAGGAATAGTCTCTCGTCTCCCATTGACGGAGAGGCGTGTCAGTCTTGGCTCTTTTTTTTCCCACATCGATTGCTCTTCCCATATAGGGGTGTGTCATGACGTCGACAGCAGGGGGGAGGTGGTAAACAATTAGACCGTTGTGAAGTTTTTAGGAGACCTTTTTTACTGACTACACCTATTGGAGAGAATCTATAATAATAATAATAATAATAATAATAATAATAATAATAATAATAATAATAATAATAATAATAATAATAATAATAATAATAATAATAATAATAATAATAATAATAATAATAATAATAATAATAATAATAATAATAATAATAATAATAATAATAGGACAATTAAAGATGATCATACTAACATTATTATTATTAGTAGTAGTAGTAGTATCCCCAACAACAGCCTGTTCAAGCTGCTGTGGTCAGGCAAACGCCTGCGAACACCAGCAACTAGGACAGAGAGACTCCGGCTCAGCTTCTTCCCCCAGACCATCAGAGTCTTGAACACTGAACTCCCCGGCGCGGCTGGGTGGCGCAGCGGAGATTTCGCTAGTCACCAATGCAAGAGACTCCGGTCTCGAATCCGGGTGTCAGCATTGCCTCCGGCTTGGGCCGGCCGTCATACTGGATCAATTGGCAGAGCCAGCGGGTGGAAGTCGATGGGTGGTAATTTGGACGTTGTGGACAGCGACTCCTACAGGTCGGTTGGGGGACGCCTGCACAGCAGAGACAGGAAGTGGCGGGGGTAGTGTGAGCCTCCCATGCGTTACACCTCGCCAATGAGGTAGGTGGCAGGTGGAAAGATGTGACAGGCTGCCTCCTCGTGTACCGGAGGGGACACGTGATGCAAGGCTTCTATCTTCCCTACAACCGACCAGTGGGGGGCATAGTCGAGCAACGTTCAAGACAGGGGAGGGGAGAATTGGAAACACAAAATTGGGGTGGGAGAAAAATAGAAAAATAAGGAGAAAAAAGTGGATAAAAAAAAAGAACACTGAACTCTCCACACACAAGCACACATGAGCACACATATAACACACACACTGTATACGCTCACACACTAACAGTCACTTTAGCATGAACACACACACACACATGCTGCACACGCTCACACTCAACGGTCACTTTACACAATGAAAAGGTCACTTTAAAAAAATTATAATAATAAGAGAACGGGAGTGGTTCTTGTATAGTAAATAGATGGATATGGCAAGTTAGCATAAGGACACATAGTATAAATGTAGATAGTATAGTATAGCATTGTATAGTATACTACTGATGATGATGGCGCCGCCCCGACCGGCTGCCTCTCTGTTCGCTCCGTCGAGACTGTGTTTACTTTTGTTAATATTTATAGTTTTTAGAGTTTTGTGCGTACCAACTGTTGGTGCATTTAATGTATATGACCGTCAGTCACTCATAGACATTGGATTACGGGAAACTTACCAACTGGATTACTCGCTGGATCAGCTTTCCGAACCACACCAATGGCCTGAAGAAATTCTCCGGAGACTAGGACCAGACCCTTTGTTCCCAGAGCCCAGGAAAAGACGACGAGGAAAGAGGGCTGGGATCCGAAACAGGCTGAGATCCAGACGCTACCGTACACCACTTCCCAGTATATTGCTAGCCAATGTACAATCAATAGACAATAAACTGGATGACATCCGAGCAAGGATTCAATATCAAAGAGACGTTAGGGACTGCAATGTCCTTTGCTTCACCGAAACATGGCTCACACCGGAGGTTCCAGATCACGCAATTCAACCAGCGGATCACTTCTTTATCCATAGAAAGGATCGGACATCATCAGAGTCCGGTAAACAACGTGGAGGAGGTATTGCCTTCATGTTTAACAAAAATTGGAGTGATCCAACGAACGTGAAGGAATTATCCAACCACTGCTCCCCAGAACTGGAATATATAACCATCAAGTGTCGTCCTTTCTTCCTCCCGAGGGAGTTAACGGCGATCGTCCTGGTCGGAGTGTATATTCCACCGCAAGCCAGCAACAAGGTTGCGCTCTCCAGACTACACAACGAGGTAAATAGAATACAAGTGGCTAACGTTAACGCCGCCATTTTAGTACTGGGAGATTTCAATAGCGCCAATCTGAGAAAGGTATTGCCCGACTTCTATCAGCATGTGACTTGCAACACCAGAGGCGGTAACATCCTAGATCACTGTTACACGCAATTTAAAGGTGGCTACAAGGCTCATTCTGATAGTGGCTTTGGCAAGTCAGATCACGCATCCATCTTCCTTTCACCTAAGTACAGACAGAGAATTAAAAGTACTCCCGTAGTCTCGCGAGAGGTGCAGAAATGGGATCTGACGTCAGAAGAGACGATCCGGTCAGTGTTTCACCACACAGACTGGATTGTGTTCCGCGACACAGATAACATTAATGCCTACACGGAGACAGTGCTGGACTATGTCTGTACTAGGGTGAAAGAAACAATCCCCACTACCAAAATGAAAGTTTACCCAAATCAAAAACCCTGGGTAGACAAATCCGTCCGTGAAGCTCTGAGAGAGCGCACCAAAGCATACAATGACGGCCTAGTGGCAGGCAACATGAATGACCACAAGGTGGCGCGACACAACGTAAGGAGGACAGTGTCAGAGGCCAAACGGCGCTACAGGGATAAAATTGAACTCCAGTTTGAACAAGCTGACTCTAGAGCTATGTGGCAGGGGCTCAAAACGATGACAGACTACAAAGGCGCCTCCCTCAAACTGAACAGTGACATCTCCTTAGCAAACTACCTCAATACCTTCTATGCGAGGTTTGATGCTGGTAATAACAACACCAGCTCACAAGCCTCGGCAATGGGGGGGGGGGGGTCGGCTGCTGATGGAGGCGCAGTGTTCAGGGTAACAGAGCATGAGGTGAGGCGGACCTTTAAAAAAGTGAATATCAGGAAGGCAGCAGGTCCGGACGGCATCCCCGGCCGCGTCCTAAAAGTCTGTGCCGACCAACTGGCCCCAGTATTCACTGACATATTTAACCTGTCCTTAGAACAGGCTGTCATCCCCACCTGCCTGAAGAAGTCCACTATTATCCCTGTACCCAAAAAATCCAAGCCTGCTTGCCTCAACGACTACCGCCCTGTAGCTCTCACCTCCATAGCCATGAAGTGCTTTGAGAAGCTAGTAAAGGGCTACATCTGCTCCTCCCTCCCCATCAACATGGACCCCCTGCAATTTGCATACCGCCCCAACAGGTCCACGGAGGACGCCATATCCCATGTGCTGCACACAGCAGCATCACACCTGGACAAGAGGCAGGGGAACTATGTGAGAATGCTATTCATCGACTACAGCTCGGCATTCAATACCATAGTCCCCTCCATACTCATAGCCAAGCTCAGGGACCTGGGCTTGGGCTATGACCTCTGCCAGTGGGTCTTGGACTTCCTGACTGGCAGACCCCAGGTGGTGAGAGCAGGCAACTGCACCTCCTCATCCATCACCCTCAACATAGGGGCCCCCCAGGGCTGTGTTCTGAGTCCCCTCCTCTACTCCCTGTACACACACGACTGTGTGGCTCAGCGGAGTAGCAATACAATCGTCAAATTTGCTGACGACACAGTGGTGGTGGGCCTGATCTCTGCCAACGACGAGAGGGCCTACCTGGAAGAGGTCAAGGTCCTGGCGGGATGGTGCCAGGAAAACAGCCTCTCCCTGAACGTCAGCAAAACAAAGGAGATGATTGTGGACTTCAGGAGGTCGGGGGTCAAGGACTACAGCCCCCTCAGCATCGACGGGGCACCGGTTGAGAGAGTCAACAGCTTCAAGTACCTCGGAGCCTACATATCCGAGGACTTGACATGGACCACACACATTAACAGTGTGGTGAAGAAGGCACGACAACGCCTCTACTTCCTCAGGCGCCTAAGGAAGTTCCAAGTCAGCCAGAAGATCCTTAAGAACTTCTACTCATGTACAATAGAGAGCATCTTGACCGGCAACATCACCTCCTGGTTTGGGAATAGCACTGCAAAAGACCAAAGCAGACTACAAAGAGTGACACGTTCAGCCGAACGCACAATTGGAGGGGGGCTCCCCACCCTCCAGAACATTTACTACAAGCGTTGCAAGGGCAAGGCTAAGAGAATCATTAAAGACTCCAGTCACCCGAACAACTGCCTCTTCGAACTGCTGCGGTCAGGCAAGCGATACAGGAGTCTCAAGGCGAGCACAGAAAGACTCAGAAGTAGCTTCTATCCCCAGGCCATCAGGCTGCTAAACGAACAATGAATGAACACTACACAACAACAACCACCAAACGCACATAGCACACACATCCACACGCACACACCCACTTTAAACAAACACACTGTAGCACCCACTCCACACACTTTATAGCACACACCCACTTTAAACAAACACACTGTAGCACCCACTCCCCACACTTTATATTTATGGATGAAGGATTGCACTACAACTCGTACACCTTACTGTAAATTGTACCTAAAATTGTACCTCATCCCATTTCTGCTTTGCACTAGATAGTACTGTACATTAGTACACTGCATAGTATTGTGTATTGTATATTATATGGTAACTCAGAACATTGTACATATGTCTATACCGAACACTGTGACCTCATTTTCTTCTTCTAAATTCATGCTATATTATGTTATTATGTTATTTGATACTATCTTGTCTAGCACAGTCTCTGGAGCGTAACAGTAAGAAGCATTTTGTATGAAAGTATTCTGTACTTCTGTATGACAACTATTAAAGAACTTGAACTAGTGTACATAAGACCCAGTGCCTCATCCGTAGCTAACATTGTATTGCACTATTGCAGGACCTTAGCATGTCTTACCATGCTTTTTGTAAACTTTATGTACATTATACCTGTTATGTCTTATTCTTATTACTTGTATTATTGCACAAATGTCTTATTCTCATTTCTATTCTTATTACTTGTATTATTGCACAATCGCTGCGGGCATGACCCCCCGCATTTCACTGTATGCTTGTATGCCGTGACAAATAAAACTCTTGACTTGACTTGTATTAGTGTTGGTATTATTATTAGTATTATTAGTAGTAGTAGTGGTAGTAGTAGTAGTATTGGTATTATTATTATTATTATTATTGTTGTTGTTGTTGCTGTTGTTGTTGTTGTTGTTATTATATTATAATTGTTGTTTGTTTATTGATGTTGTTGTATCCCCCACTACTTAGTGCATGACAGTGCGTGCAGTCTAGTATTATTCTGCCTCATACAAAAATTTGAAATTGTGAAACATTTGTTAAAAATTTGCCTTTAACACTTTCAGTGCCCAGCAGGGGGCGCACATTTAGTGCTTGAATGCCCACCATCCACTGCAATGTTAGCGTTAATATCGCCTAATCTATGTTTTAAATTATGGCTATGTGTCTAATCTGCCCGTCGCATTATCAATGACTCATTTCCAGTCAACATTGTTGAAGCGGATAGTTTTTTTATCGGTTCATTTCTGTTTTATAGCATTTTGAAAAGCCCTCGTTTTCACGGAAAAATAAAAGATTCCATGATAATCGCCCTGTACTGTAATATTCTAGAACGTTGTCATTTTTCGGCCTATTTATGAATCGTTTTCAAATAAACGCTAGATTATTGATAGTATTATGTGTACGTGTGCACGCTGGTGCCGCGCGCTGAAAATCGATTCTCTCAGTTCCTGATCGATCTTACAGTCAAACAGCCATATCACATTATAGGGGAAAAGCTTATATCTCCGTGAAAACGTGTCTGATTATCCTAAGACTGGTCAAATAGATTCCTTACCTGAGATCAGATGGTATCCACATGGATTATTCTAATTCCTGATCGCCATTCCAAAAATCGATCCTTTTATTGATCCACGCTGCATACTGTAAAACACATATTACACGCTGTGCTGAGGGTCCAGCATGAATCTGATCGGCTCCGGTTACATGCGTGAGAAGTAAAATGTGGATTCCGGAGTTTTTTTTTTCTCATCCATTTTCATCGAGTCCAATCCAAAATGGTGCATTACCATCTGGGAGACGATAGGGGGTGCTTTTTTCACATCTGAGCGCCTGGCGGGGCAGGATTACCAACGGTAGACTCGGTTGATGAAATATGAATTCAGATCGCTAATAAAAAAAGAATCAGAGAATTCTCGTGATGGACATTCAATGTGTTAAGTAGGCCTGTATACTATTCTGATCATGAATTATCAATGATAAACCTATACATAATATATTGTCCCACCCTCCCCATTTTTATTCTCTCTCTCTCCCCCCCCCCCCTCTCTCTCTCTCTCTCTCTCTCTCTCTCTCTCTCTCTCTCTCTCTCTCTCTCTCTCTCTCTCTCTCTCTCTCTCTCTCTCTCTCTGTGTAGACCATGTAAGCTGATCCCAGACACACGCAGGATCAAGGGGTTAGAGAAACTGGTTTTGTATGTTGCAGAGTTAGGGATAAAATTGGGACACAGTCACACATTTGTGTGTGTGTGTGTGCGTGTGTGTGTGTGTGTGTGTGTGTGTGTGTGTGTGTGTGTGTGTGTGTGTGTGTGTGTGTGTGTGTGTGTGTGTGTGTGTGTGTGTGTGTGTGTGTGTGTGTGTGTGTGTGTGCATGATTGACCATGTAGATGCATGTATATGTGCATGCATGCATCTAACATACATGTGCATACTTATATATATTTGTCAGTGTTTGTTTATGAACAAGTGTGTACCCACGCACGGACCCACAGCAAGCGTGCAGAGACATTGGTGCGAATGTTCATTGAGACTGGGATGTCTACATGACTGTGAGTCAAAGTGTTGTGTTTGTATTATACGATACCTGTTCTGAATTTCTTAAAGCTTGCCCCGACAAATACCCCCCATATAATAATAAAAGAAAAACCTAAAAACCAACATTTTGAGACAATAAAGACGAAACTGAGATTAGCCAACCTGGAAACGAACTGATTAAACTGAATGTATGTATGTATGTGTGTGTACAAACATAAATATGTATATGTGTGCGTGTGTGTGTGTGTGTGTGTGTGTGTGTGTGTGTGTGTGTGTGTGTGTGTGTGTGTGTGTGTGTGTGTGTGTGTGTGTGTGTGTGTGTGTGTGTGTGTGTGTGTGTAGCTCACGTTAGCTCACTACGAAATATCCCAGTAAACTAAATAGTTCACTGAGGCGTTGTCTTAACGTTATCTAGCCGGCTAGCAGTAGCTACAGATAGCTCCTGATATCAATGTCTTATAACATTGATTCGATGCGTATTCGAGCCCCTGGCTTCCATCACATGAGGGCATGCTGAATGTAGAGTATAGGGTCCAGCTGCAGCGCCGGAGATTCCATCGCATGAGGGCATGCTGAATGTAGAGTATAGGGTCCAGCTGCAGCGCCAGAGAATCCTTGCTGGAGCTGGAGGCTACTCGAGTATACACACAGACAGTGGAGCTGTTTGCAGATAGTGAGCATTTTGACTTGTTGCATGGTGGCGATGTCTCGCAGATAATACAACTACAAGTATGATTATATAATATATATATTTTATTAAAAAAAAAAAAAAATTGGCTGGTAAGAAATATGATTGGCGGGTAGATTTTTCCCATCTACCTGCCACTGGCCGGTGAGTCAAAAAGTTAATTTCGTGCCCTGTGTGTGTGTGTGTGTGTGTGTGTGTGTGTGTGTGTGTGTGTGTGTGTGTGTCACACTGACAAAAATAAAACAAAAAAGAATAAATACAAATACAAATGAGAGATACAGTTAAAACAAACAAAACAAAAATGTATAATAAATAAGATGAACAAATCAAGACTACTAAACAGATAAAGAGTTCAGCAAGGAGTGTGAGAGAGAGGTGAGCTTTTTTCTACATATGTTTGGGTATGGACAGAATTGTGTTATGTATGATACCCCCTACTGTGCATAATATACTTGTTTCCTGTTCCAGGCTCTATGGACATAGTTGTGTGTGTGTGTGTGTGTGTGTGTGTGTGTGTGTGTGTGTGTGTGTGTGTGTGTGTGTGTGTGTGTGTGTGTGTGTGTGTGTGTGTGTGTGTGTCACACTGACAAAAATAAAACAAAAAAGAATAAATACAAATACAAATGAGAGATACAGTTAAAACAAACAAAACAAAAATGTATAATAAATAAGATGAACAAATCAAGACTACTAAACAAATAAAGAGTTCAGCAAGGAGTGTGAGAGAGAGGTGAGCTTTTTCTACATATATTTGGGTATGGACAGAATTGTGTTATGTATGATACCCCCTACTGTGGGTGTGTGTGTGTGTGTGTGTGTGTGTGTGTGTGTGTGTGTGTGTGTGTGTGTGTGTGTGTGTGTGTGTCTGTGTGTGTGTGTGCGTGCGTGCGTGCGTGCGTGTGTGGAGTATGCCTGGCTTCCATAAGTCCATCAGGAATGTATCCAGCGTCAGTTTAACTCTCACAGATCATGTGTGAAGCTGTGATCGAAGCTGAGGAAAGCTAAAGCTGAATCCCTGGGTTAATAATGGACTGTAGGGTGAATGTGTGTGGGGGGGAGGGGGTGGGGTGAAAGGTTGTGGAGGCAGGGGGTCATGCTATAGGATCAGGGGTGCGTTGCTCATGGGACGGGGTTGCACGCCGTGCAACCGGCTCTGTGAGCAGAAGCACGCACATGCACGGATGTGCACACAGGAATGCGCTGCACTCGACTGATGCGCCAACTCGCTAAGTACCCACCTGGCTACTTTGCATAACAATAGAGCAGGTCGTCAGGTGTGTTCAAATACGTTCTCAGATACATTCACACAAAACTTGTGAATGAAATGTGTTACATTCCATATTTAGAGGCAATTAGGCATTGTCTTTAGTCTGTGCGTATGCGACGGAACATTTATGCGAATGCGCGGGAGCGCGCGCACATGCCCGGGAGCGCCCGTACACGTCGCCTCATTAAAACACAGTGCAACCAGCTTTGAAATCAGCAACGCACCCCTGACTAGGATACTCATGGGACATTTAGGCTGCAGAGAAAATAGAAGCACTAGAATTAGAATGTATTACATTTACTAATACACATTAATTAGAAGTGACTACATTTACTAATACACATCTAACTATAAAAAAGGAATCTCTGTCTGTCTGTGAGCGTGTCTGTCTGTGACGCCCACATCTCTGGGGGGCTCCTGACCACCTGGCGCCAGTCTGACAGGAAGTCTAGAATCCAGCTGCACAGGTTGCGGTCGAGTTCTAGGCTCCTAAGTTTGGTGTCAAGTCTGGTGGGGACTATGGTGTTGAATACTGAGCTGTAATTAATGAACAGCATCACATATGAGTTTTTTCCCTCCAGGTGGTTGAGGATGCTATGGAGTGTTCTGGCTATTGCATTGTTATGGATCTGTTTTGCCGGTAGGTATTTTTCTCTTTTTTGGCACTGGCACAATGGTGAATGATTTGAAGGAGAAGGAGAGGGAGAGTTTGAATAGTGAACACACCAGCCAGCTGCTCCACGCATGGCCTGATCGGTTTGGAATGCCGTCCAGTTTGGCTGCCTTGTGTAAGTTGATGCAGTTGAAATCCTTGCACACGTCAGCCTCTGTGATGACCAGAGTGTCACTCATTTTGGGGCTTCTCCTGGGAGG
This sequence comes from Notolepis coatsorum, assembly GCF_963971535.1. NCBI lineage: Eukaryota > Metazoa > Chordata > Actinopteri > Aulopiformes > Paralepididae > Notolepis > Notolepis coatsorum. The sequence goes on from NC_140181.1 coordinate 28,346,590, forward strand.
TTGGTGTGGTTAACCTCAAACCCCTTGTAAAAGTTGTTAATTTCATCTGGTAGGGAGGCGGTGATGTTGGCTGTGCTCCTGGCTTTCCCTTTAAGGTCCGATATCATGTGTAAATCTCGCTACACGCTACGTCAGTCATTACCGCTTAGTTGTGTCTCTATTTTCTCCTTATATTAGAGTCTGGCTGCTATGATAGTCATGCTGAGACTGTATCATGTTTCTTTCTCTTTCTCAGTGTCTCTTGCCTTTAGTGCCACGCCGCACTGAACTGTTAATCCATGGTTTGTGGTTGGGGGAATACCCAGATTGTTTTTGTGAGGACCACGTCATTTATAGATATTTGAATAATTCCCACAATTCCCTCTGTGTACTCATTGAGGTTTTCCGACACTTCTCGGAATGCCTCCCGGTCTGCATGTAGGAATCAGTAGCAAAGCATCTGATTCATTGGAAGCAGTCTTTTAGCAAAGCGTCTGATTTGTCTGACCAGCAGAGGTCTTCCTTCACGGCAAGCAGTGTTTGTTTCAGCCACTGTCTCTAGGCGGATATGAGCAGGATGGCGGAGTGATCCGACTTGTAGGGGTGGGATGTTGCATCGATCCAGATCGATACATCAATCTAATTATCAATGATCCAATAGGATCGATGCAACATAAAAAGATTGGTTCATATGATACTCTTATTTTGAAAATCCCGTGGCAAGTGTCATTTATGCCCAAGCGCAGCTCTGGCAGCTGGATTTGCACAAGATCATCACACAAGATGTGAAAACAAACCATCTGGCAGAGTCAGGTTAGTGGGGTGGCTAATGGCTATACGCCCAACAACAACTGTAGTAGCAGTAGCACGTGAAACGCCATGCAGTGTGTGTAGACGTTACAGCAGGGCTCCAGAGTGCGCTATGTTCGCATTTTGCAACCCAAAAATAAGTCCCTGCTTTTTCCCCCCGCAACAGGTCCAATGCATCTAAGATGCTTTGCATCCTCGCCATTCCTTAGCTTTCGCTAACTAAGCTAAGCTAACCCTGCTCAGAGGCATAGAGAAAACAGCAGAGTTCCATTAGTGAGGAAAGGGGGGGGGGGGGGGCTGAGCCTCTCCCTCTCTCTCTCTTTCTCTACGTTCAATGATTTTAAGTAGCAAAACGTTACACTATAAAAACGAACTTTTAACATTTAACTTCATTAGCTGAAATATTCTAAAATCATTAAGTCTGCTATAAGCCATTCTCCCTTGCTGTGTGTGTGCACCCGTTCACGTCCCATCAATACATTTGTTTTTCATTTAAATGTCTGGAAGAGCTCCAAAATTTTAAATTTTAAATATATTTTCGTTGCTTTTTTTTTGTTGATTTAAATGTCACTGATTGTGTTAAATGGGCATATGCTATCATCTCATATTGATCGCAGGCACCTGAATCTAATCGTATCGTGGCAGACTTTGTGATATCAGCAAATCGTATCGTTGGCCAAAGAATCAATATCTTATCGTATTGTGATGAAACTGGTGATTCCCACCCCTACCGACCTGCCGAGTGGTGGGTGGAGTACGGATTTGTCTACCTTCCATATTGTCATGTAGCAATGATCCAAAATATTATTTACTATTATTATTTACTACTACTATTGAATATTATTATTATTTTATGTGTGTTTACATTAACATGTTGAAAGTATTTCAGGAAAATCTCGACGTCGACAATGACATGTACTTAGGCCAGCTAATTAGGCTGGATTTCTTTTTTTGCAAACTCATCAAAGTCAATGGGGAGCAAAATGCGACCATTTCAAAATTGTCACAGGGACACAGAAACTTGATGAGTGACTTCTCAAGTGGGTTACATGGGGGTGATGTTGTTGTTACTGTTGTATTATCTTCATCCCCATTCTGTCAATATATTTTGGCATTTGAGAGAAATAACTATTTCAAGAAACAAAATAAAACATTTTAATAAAGAAATAGTATATATTGTGACGAGCCTGGTGGTGTTCAGACTCGTCACGGTTAAAAAACAAACAAATTCAAATGTCCACACAGGTGCAATATCTATCAATAAGAATATTTATTGAATACAGGCAGAATATAGTTCGATGGGCAAATAGAATGGTCGTAATACAGTCCGATGTCCAAAACACAAAACAGGCTCTCGTACAGAAAAAGGATTGTTCAATACTCAGAGTAGTCGTCCGGTTCAGGGTCAGTACACAAGGGGGTTTCTCAGCCAGTCTAGGGTCCAGTACACAATGAACACCTGCTCGCCTTCAACTCTCCTCTCACTACCTCTCACCTTGCAAAACTCTGTACACAAACAATCTCTCTCTCAATACAACAACTCCTACCTCACCTCCTCTCAACTAAACTCTCTCTGTCCTAGTGTATTTGTAGTGTGTGTGTCTGGGGTGTGTGCATGTGGGATGTGGGTGATCTAATGATGCACAGGTGTGTTCTATCAGTACTAATCAGCTACCTTATTGCTTCTACTCCTCCCGTAGCAGTAGTGCCTCCCGTCCTTCACATATCCATGAGACGGGGGTGATATCTGCCACAATATTATACAAACAAATTCTGTGATACATACAACTTTAGCACCTGCCCCTCTAAAGGTCTCTACACGGCCCTGCCTCAGAGTGTGTGAGGATGGCTGATTTAACATGTACACACTGATTATCTTGTTTAGCTTGTGACTGCAACTTGTTCCTGTTCGCGGACGACTCAGCCCTGCTGGTCTCTGACAAGAACAAGTTACAGGTTGAAAAAACCCTCAGCTCTGAACTAGGCTAAATCTGCACCTGGCTCGCTGACAAACAAACTATCATTACACCTGGGTAAAACAGAGTCCATTCTCTTAGGTTCAAATAACAAACTCAGCAAGGCCGACGGCTTCTCAGTTACAGTGGGTGACAATATTGTCACAAGGAAAGATGAAATTACATACCTAGGTTCCATCCTAGAAGCTAATCTTTCCTGTGACAAAATGGCATCCAATCCAATGTAATAAAAAAAGGCAACCAACAAACTAGATTCCTGTACCGGATCTCCTCTCTGGTAAACAAGAATACCCTGAAGACTGGCAGGAGCACTCATTCAAGGGTACTACGACTATGCTTGCACCTCATGGTCAGGGGTGCAGTCGGAGCTGGGGACGAGACGGGCGGTCTTTTGTCACACGCCCAACACTCCACACACACACACACACACACACACACACACACACACACACACACACACACACACACACACACACACACACACACACACACACACACACACACACACACACACACACACACACACACACACACAGTGCCGGCCGGCACTTATCACCTAGACTTTGCATAATAATAGGATGCGCGCAATTCTGCCTCAGTGACGAAGCCCAAACGTCGTTTGACCGCGTATGCCCAGCACTGCACCCCTGCTCATGGTACCAAAGCACCTCAAAGGCGCTAAAAACAAAATTACAAACATCTCAAAACAAACTGGTCAGACTACTGCTTGACCTTACTCCTAGAACCCACCTCACCCCTGCGCACTTTGACAACCTAGGATGGCTTAGAGTAGACGAAAGAGTACAGCAACTTGCAATGGGCCTGGTCTACAAGATACACTACATGACTAAGGTACCCATGTACATGTCAAAATACTTCCCAAAGGTCAGTGAATACCATGACCACAACACCAGAGGGAGCTCCACAAATCATGTTAAACCCAGATTCGGCTCAAACAAGGGACTAAACACGTTTCGCAATTATGCCACATCAATGTGGAACGCCCTACCCAAAGCTGTAAAGGAATGTGAATCACTACCCACTTTTAAAACCACTCTCAAGGAGCGGGAGACTGCAATTCGAAACTGGCCCCTGTAAATGTCCTAACCCAACCCCCTCCAATGTACAGTAAATGTCCTAACCCAATAATACACGAGACCCTCTTCTTGGAACCAAGTAAGGTTTCGTCGATAATCCAATGTACAGTTACCCCCCCCACCCCACCCGCCTACCCACCGCCGCCCGCCCCACCCACCCAACCACCTCCTATGTACAGTTCCCCCCACCTACCCCACCCCACCCCACCTACCCAATTCCCCCTCCTATGTACAGTTACCCCCCACCCCACCTCATCCAATGTACAGTTTCTTCGTCTAATGTATATACTCTCTTTTTTAAACTTTCTTGCTCCCAGGTCTGATCAGCTTGACCATGGGCAGGTGTGGCTGCTTAAACCAGCCATACCCACACCACAAATAATAATAAACTGTATCTGTATAGCACCTTTCATACAGGAATTGCTGCCCAAAGGGCTTCACATTAGTAAACTAAACAGAATAAAAGCAATGCAGAGAATAATAAAAAGGATAAAAGCAATGCAGATTATAACAATACAAATACTGCCTCACACAGTTAAAACCTTTCTTCCCTGTTAGATGGTCATAAAAAATACTTTAGTTTGAAGTTACTTCCTTTGTCCATTTTGATTGATTATCCTGTCCTCAATTGTTCTCCTTTCTCTGTTTAGTCAAGATACAATACAGTGTGGTGCACAGATACAGGAGTGGCTGTGGAGACAGCTCTCCTACCTCTTCTCAGCATGTGTCTTCATGAAGGAAACACCATGATTTGAGTAAACATGGGGTCTTCATGAAGAAACACTGTGATTTGAGTGAACATGGGGTCTTCATGAAGAAACACTGTGATTTGAGTAAACATGGGGTCTTCATGAAGAAACACTGATTTGAGTAAACATGGGGTCTTCATGAAGAAACACTGATTTGAGTAAACAAGGGGTCTTCATGAAGAAACACTGATTTGGGTAAACATGGGATCGTCATGAAGAAACACTGATTTGGGTAAACATGGGGTCTTCATGAAGAAACACTGATTTGGGTAAACAAGGGGTCTTCAGGGATAAACACAAAAATAGGCAAAAAGCTGCTTGGTCGTTTAGGAGTGCAGAGAGGGGCAGCCTTCCACAGTGCCGCCATTTTACTTGTTCACCGCCACCCAAGTCCTGCATTCCAATAGCCCCTTTCAGGGTTGCCCACCAAGCCTCTTTGAACTGCTGCCGTCAGGCAAGCGATACCGGAGTCTTATGGCGAGCACAGAAAGACTCAGAAGGAGCTTCTATCCCCAGGCCATCAGGCTGCTAAACGAACAATAATCGCTAAACGAACAATAATCACTATGCAACAACCATCAAATGCACACAGCACACACACCCACACGCACACACTCACTCAAACAAACAACACACTGCAGCACCCACTCTCCACACTTTAGATCACACAAACACACTTACACTTTATATTTATTGATAAAGGATTTGCACTACAACTCGTACACCTACTGTGAATTGTACCTAAACTGCACCTCGTCCATTTATGCCTTGCACTATATAGTATTGTATATTAGTACACTGCACAGTATTGTATATTGTATGGTAACTACGTCTACGAACATTGTACATATGTCTAAACTGAACACTGTGACCTCTTTTTTTACTTCTAATTTTTACTATGTTTTTATTTCATACTTATCTTGTCATGCACAGTCTCTGGAGCGCAACAGTAAGAAGCATTTTGTACAAAAGTATTCTGTACTTCTGTATGACAACTATTAAAGAAACTTGAAACTTGAACTTGAAACTTGGAGCTTCTAGCCTCAGCTGCATCCTGGGATTCAAGGATGAGGACACTTCCCTGTCCCACCCAACTACTGGCCAACGCAATGACAAAGTTGAGCCTCTCCTTCACAGTCAGACCCCTCTACCCCTCACATGAGATGTGTTGGAGCCCATGGCAGTGTTGCTGGTGCTCAAACACTTCCACAGCCTAGGGAGAGGTTGGCACGTCCTGGTTAGACCAGACAGCCAAACCTCAGCGTCCCACATAAACAGGCAGGGTGGAGTTTGCTCCCCTCTTCTTCACAGAGTGTATAGCGGATCTGTGGCTATGGGGCAATGTGGGTGCAGACCTCATGTCTCGGGTGGACCTCCTTGGGACAAGTGACGGTTACATCCAGACATTCTCAAACATATATGGAAGCGGTTCAGGGAAGCTGTAGTGGAACTGTTTGTGAGCACCACTCACTGCCCTGTGGTTCTTCAGCAGGACAACACCCCACTGGGAGTGAACATATTCTACCTGTTCTTGTGGCTGATAGCACCGGACTGGGGCTCAACATGCTGGTTCCCTGATCTGATGCCTCTTCTGGCCATGGTCTCAGGAAGCTCTGTCCCAGGCGCAAGTGTACCATCCTCCTGTCCTATGACAGCTACTGATGGCCTGGATTCTGAAAGGTTGAACCTTGAGAACAGAGGTATCAATCCTGATGTCATCAGAACCATTCAGCACAATCGTGTCCCATCCACTACCTCTGTTTCTGCAGGGAAGTGGCTATCATTCCAATCTTGGTGTGAGGCCAGGTCTCTGGAACCGATCTCCTCTCCTCTGGAATCGGTCTCCAGTCTCTGTTAGACAATGTGTCTCTCTCGACTGTGAAAGTCTATGCCTTGGCTACATCAGCATGGATTATATGGATGATCATTATGGACGATAACTAAGGTGTGTTTGTTGGACTAAGCACTACTGGTAAAAATGTAAAACAACTATAACCAAATTGACCGATGAGGAAACCTATTCGGCTCCATGGTATAGTCTGATCCGAGCACACAATAGTAACCTGGCTGCAATCAGGGGCGTAACTATGGGGTGGGGTCCCCGGGAAATGTCCCCCGCATGGTTTCAGAATGGAGTTATTGTCCCCCCCACGTTTTTACGTCCAAAAACAATGTTACATGATAATAAACGGTGACGCGACGTGGCACTTTGACCACATCGGCTGCTTGTTCCATCTCTGAGCTCAGGTCTTCATCATATCTATGTCTGTCACTATAGCCAATTGAAATGCTAGAAATGGTCACGTGGACTGGGAGAACCAATGAAATTTCACTTTCACTTCCGCGTTTGGGATGCGATCATGCAAGCAAACGTTTGCAAAAATGTGCTAAAAAAAAAAGAAAAACGTCTTTGGATAAACGGGGAAATACCAACTGATGAGCCAGAAGAGGAGCCTACGACCTATAAAGCTTCTTTTAATAAACAGGAGTCATACTTAAAATACGGGTTTATCGCAACAGGTGACTTTCGCGTGTTGACATGGCAACACGAGGCAATGACGCAACTGTGTTCAAGTTGCAGAAGATAAAGTAGTTGCATTCAACGCGAGTGGACATTTGACATGTTGGGATTGGAGGACCGAAACAATGGGCAGGGCTGCATTATGGTGAGTTGTGTTTTAATAATAATACATTCGATTTATAATACACCCGCTGCGGTGCTGCAAATCAAATGCCCACCCTACTGATCTGTTCATGTGTTATAATAATAATACATTCGATTTATAATACACCCGCCGAGGTGCTGCAAATCAAATGCCCACCCTACTGATCTGTTCATGTGTTATAATAATAATAATACATTCGATTTATAATACACCCGCCGAGGTACTGCAAATCAAATGCCCACCCTACTGATCTGTTCATGTGTTATAATAATAATAATACATTTGATTTATAATGCGAGCACCTGCATTAAAATCAAATGACTGATCTGTTCATGTGTTATGCACCCGAGAGGCACTTTATAATAGAAAAAAGACAGTGCAAACATGTATATGTCGCTTACAGTTTATTATGCCTATGCAGCTCGTTTATTTTGACAGAGTTAAAAAATGTTCACTATCATATTAAATTAGCGGACGTGGAGCCGGACAAGCCCTGGCTCCATGATGACCACCTCTTACAAGAGGCGCCACCGCCTGGGAAAATGCGTATTGCACACCTGGTATTAGAAAAAAACCCTACCCCCCCCTGCGACGTCACTGACCACGCCCCCTAATCTGTCCCCCGCACCACTAGCAACAGAGTTACGCCACTGGCTGCAATGCAATGGCTAGCAAACTATTGGATATATGAATATGAAGAAGACAAAATGGATTATGGATGATGATTATGGATGATAAGGTGTGTTTCCACTAGACTATGAAGTTGGACCAAGCACTACTGGTAAAATGTAAAACAACTAGTCTATAACCAAATCGACCGATGAAGAAACCTATTCGGCTCTGTGATATAGTTTGGCCCGAGCAGATGAAGTAGACGGATGAAGGCTATATGTATTGATCCTGTTCTGATTAAAGACACTTTTGGACTCGACGTGAGAAATGGAGTACATCTAAAACAAAAATAACGTCTTTTTTTACGTGCACTTTACCAAAACTCCATCATAAAACATGCGTTTATATGATCGCTGCTTTGGATAAACGACCCCCCCCCCGGCTTTGTGAAGAAACAAGGCCATGTGTTTACCTTTGACATAATGGAAATAATGTGTCTCAGGCGAGCAAAAAACATGATTTACGCATACCCGCAGAAAACTTTCTGTAACTCGCTTCCCAGGAAATCAGCTTGGATTTTTGTGAAACAAGGCAATGTTTCTATTGGAATTGTGAACGAACGAAAGTATGTAGAAACAAACCATTTTTTTACATGTTGTACTACAAATGTACTGTCAAATGAGCCATACTATTGTCTCCATAGCATAATATAGAATATACAATAGCTCCGCAAAGATCATGAAATATCGCGAAAACGGCCACGAAAAGCTGGCCCAGAGACAGCAGGGATGGGGGTATACGCGCTGGCGCTGAATGAGTTAATGTAAATGCACATTGTCTATAAATAATTTTAAAAGATATATATATATATATAAAAGTGCTCCCTGCAGGGCATTAGGCGCCTTAAACCAGTTAAGCACATTTATTAGAACAGGTTCCTTTACAATTGGTCTCACACAACTTTACATACACAAATAATATTGATCTAAAATTTATTATAACAAAAACACAATACAGGTTATTTTCACCACAAATCATCCAATTAAGTAATTGCAGTATGCTCACTTTGCTAGGTACAATATAACAGAAGACCATCTGGCAAAAAAAATTTCCCTCTGGTGTTGTAGAGGTTGTTCAGGTTATGTTTTCAATACAGTCCACAGCCTTAAGTCTTTGGGTCCATTGGTCCAAGGTAGGTGGGTGAGGTTTAAGCCAGTTTATTGTAATCACTTTATGGGCCATTAAACCAAAAATGCACAAAATCTGCCTTGTAACTATGTAATTCAGGGTCTTGTGTTCATGTAACCGAGTGGATTTGAACCTGGGGCCAATATTATCCACAGGCAGCTGCACTAACTAGCTGATCTAAAGGATCAGACACACTAGCAGGTGCTGGTTGACTGTAAGTTGTAACTGACTCTTCAGTGTAACGTTTGGGGTTTGCTCTCCTCAGGGAGCAAACCTTTAGCGTTACCTGGTGGGTAATTGCCCTGTCTACCTGTCCTAATTACACTCATTTGTACCTGGTGTGACTCATTAAATGTCTCTTTATATTCTGTTCCGTGTCACACAAACCCCGTCAGTCGATCACTGAAACTGTCCGTGAGTATACCTACATGTTTAGTCTTATCGCTCCTTGCCACGGATGATAGGTTTGTTCGCAATGTTTTGATTGCCGATTGAATTTCGTTGTTAAAGGATTATTCTTATCCTATGTATATGCAGCACTGTCGTTTGACGGAATTACTATTTAGTGTGTTTTGGAGACCTTGCTTTCTCCCCTTTGTTTTCCCAGATTATTGTGATGAGTTCATATGTATTGTGATTCAAATTTAGCGTGTTTTGGAGACAGAGATTTCTCCCCTTTTGTTTATCACCATTGTGTGCGTGTTCATTCAGCTACTCTAATTAAAGACGTAGTGCTTTATTCGATAGTATATAGTCCCCCCCCCGCGCGGATGAACCCCCCCTCCCCAAACCTGGCGTAAAAGGAGTTGAGTTAATCCGCGAGCGAGGCATCGGCACTCACTATTGAGGGAGGGCTGACTTTATAATCAGTTATATGCCGTATTAGCTATCGCGTTCCGCTCTGAGCCCTATGAGATATTCTATATTCTATGATACCTATTGTATCCTCTCACGAACAAAGATTACATGCACCCCACCTGTATGGGGCTCCGCCCCCATGGTGGCACCGCCCATATAGCAGTGACGGTAGTCACCACACACCCTTCCTCTATTTTCGTCCCAGCGTACTCGGATGCGTGCACCATACGATAAACTAGTAGGATGAAAAGATTAGATTTATAATGTTGGAAGCTTACCGGAGGTTGCTGGCCCCTGGCATCTTCGACGCATGTTTTCGGCGACACGACGGGCCTGTGTTGATGTTCCTCGTTGATGACAGCACATCGAGGTTCAGCTGTACAAGGCTGGCTGTCGGGCCAGCTTGTACTCAGGTAGGCCCTGTGTCTTCAGGCATGGGTATTAGTGTTAGTAATGCTGGTTTGTTTTGTTAACACAACCATGTTGTGTGTTGGCGCCGGGGGCAGGATGGTTTGGTGAACGTTCTCTGCAGGGAACGGTTTCCAAGCTGTCTTGGGCGTGCTGCTAAAACATCTAAAGCTATGCTACATGCTATCGCTACTGCCGCATGCTATTACTACTGCTAATTGCTATGCTGTTTTAATGTCTCCGCCGTGAGATGTTGTCACTCTCCCGCCTCTTGCCCGGTTCATCAATGAAGGTCAGTCGGTAGCTGTTGTGGGGTTTTTTGAGTTCTATTTACCTTTTTCGGGTAAATGGGTTGACAACGGGGTAGGTCGTGGCTAGGTTCCTAGCCAGGTATTTTACCTTGTGTTCCGGCGGGGTTTGTTGAACGGTGTTCCCATCTGGGTTGGCGTGGGGTAGTGGGGCTATGGGTCCAGCCGACATGATAAACATGTTGCGTTCCACAACACAGACTGGATTGTATTCCGCGACACAGATAACATTAATGCCTACACGGAGACAGTGCTGGACTATGTCTGTACTAGGGTGAAAGAAACAATCCCCACTACCAAAATGAAAGTTTACCCAAATCAAAAACCCTGGGTAGACAAATCCGTCCGTGAAGCTCTGAGAGAGCGCACCAAAGCATACAATGACGGCCTAGTGGCAGGCAACATGAATGACCACAAGGTGGCGCAACACAACGTAAGGAGGACAGTGTCAGAGGCCAAACGGCGCTACAGGGATAAAATTGAACTCCAGTTTGAACAAGCTGACTCTAGAGCTATGTGGCAGGGGCTCAAAACGATGACAGACTACAAAGGCGCCTCCCTCAAACTGAACAGTGACATCTCCTTAGCAAACGACCTCAATACCTTCTATGCGAGGTTTGATGCTGGTAATAACAACACCAGCTCACAAGCCTCGGCAATGGGGGGGGGGGGGTCGGCTGCTGATGGAGGCGCAGTGTTCAGGGTAACAGAGCATGAGGTGAGGCGGACCTTTAAAAAAGTGAATATCAGGAAGGCAGCAGGTCCGGACGGCATCCCCGGCCGCGTCCTAAAAGTCTGTGCCGACCAACTGGCCCCAGTATTCACTGACATATTTAACCTGTCCTTAGAACAGGCTGTCATCCCCACCTGCCTGAAGAAGTCCACTATTATCCCTGTACCCAAAAAATCCAAGCCTGCTTGCCTCAACGACTACCGCCCTGTAGCTCTCACCTCCATAGCCATGAAGTGCTTTGAGAAGCTAGTAAAGGGCTACATCTGCTCCTCCCTCCCCATCAACATGGACCCCCTGCAATTTGCATACCGCCCCAACAGGTCCACGGAGGACGCCATATCCCATGTGCTGCACACAGCAGCATCACACCTGGACAAGAGGCAGGGGAACTATGTGAGAATGCTATTCATCGACTACAGCTCGGCATTCAATACCATAGTCCCCTCCATACTCATAGCCAAGCTCAGGGACCTGGGCTTGGGCTATGACCTCTGCCAGTGGGTCTTGGACTTCCTGACTGGCAGACCCCAGGTGGTGAGAGCAGGCAACTGCACCTCCTCATCCATCACCCTCAACATAGGGGCCCCCCAGGGCTGTGTTCTGAGTCCCCTCCTCTACTCCCTGTACACACACGACTGTGTGGCTCAGCGGAGTAGCAATACAATCGTCAAATTTGCTGACGACACAGTGGTGGTGGGCCTGATCTCTGCCAACGACGAGAGGGCCTACCTGGAAGAGGTCAAGGTCCTGGCGGGATGGTGCCAGGAAAACAGCCTCTCCCTGAACGTCAGCAAAACAAAGGAGATGATTGTGGACTTCAGGAGGTCGGGGGTCAAGGACTACAGCCCCCTCAGCATCGACGGGGCACCGGTTGAGAGAGTCAACAGCTTCAAGTACCTCGGAGCCCACATATCCGAGGACTTGAAATGGACCATACACATTAACAGTGTGGTGAAGAAGGCACGACAACGCCTCTACTTCCTCAGGCGCCTAAGGAAGTTCCAAGTCAGCCAGAAGATCCTTAAGAACTTCTACTCATGTACAATAGAGAGCATCTTGACCGGCAACATCACCTCCTGGTTTGGGAATAGCACTGCAAAAGACCAAAGCAGACTACAAAGAGTGACACGTTCAGCCGAACGCACAATTGGAGGGGGGCTCCCCACCCTCCAGAACATTTACTACAAGCGTTGCAAGGGGAAGGCTAAGAGAATTATTAAGGACTCGAGCCACCCGAACAACTGCCTCTTTGAACTGCTGCCGTCAGGCAAGCGATACAGGAGTCTCAAGGCGAGCACAGAAAGACTCAGAAGTAGCTTCTATCCCCAGGCCATCAGGCTGCTAAACGAACAATGAATGAACACTACACAACAACAACCACCTAACACACATAGCACACACATCCACACGCACACACTCACTTTAAACAAACACACTGTAGCACCCACTACACACACTTTATAGCACACACCCACTTTAAACAAACACACTGTAGCACCCACTCCCCACACTTTATATTTATGGATGAAGGATTGCACTACAACTCGTACACCTTACTGTAAATTGTACCTAAAATTGTACCTCATCCCATTTCTGCTTTGCAATAGATAGTACTGTACATTAGTACACTGCATAGTATTGTGTATTGTATATTATATGGTAACTCAGAACATTGTACATATGTCTATACCGAACAACTGTGACCTCATTTTCTTCTTCTAAATTCATGCTATATTATGTTATTATGTTATTTGATACTATCTTGTCTAGCACAGTCTCTGGAGCGTAACAGTAAGAAGCATTTTGTATGAAAGTATTCTGTACTTCTGTATGACAACTATTAAAGAACTTGAACTTGTCTGTGCACAGGCAATTGTTGTCTTGGGTCCCACATTGCCTGGCGTTAGGCTGCAGTAGTATAAGGGCAGGGCCGCCTGGGAGAAATGTGAGGCCCTGTGCGTTTTTAGACGCGAGGCCCCCCACCTCCTGGGGCGGCCCTGTGTAGGGGGCTATTGTTTCGTTTTGTCACTCTGCTATGAGAAGGTCTGTCTTGCTACAGCTTTCTCTCCTCTCAAACCATTCATACTGACGGTCAATCGGTATACTGGGGGAGTAGTGCGGGGGGGGGGGCTTTGTTTACCTTTTTTGGTAAATGGGCTAAACTAGGGCTGGTGTTCTGTTGTGAATATTTTGAATGAAGACGGGTCTGGTCCGTCTCCCCTTAAACTTTGTGTGTATGGGTTTGCTCATTCTACAGTTTTTTGTGGTTTAGCTCTTTTATTCATTTAACCCTTTCATGGTGCACACCACAGTGGAGGGTGCTGTTTGCAATCACCACTGGTGCTCCATGTTAACATCAGTCCTTTGTTTTTGATTTATTGAAACAATGCCCCGCCCGGCCGACACCATGGGTGGGTCGGCCTGGCGAGTGGCTGGTGGGCTGTTAAGGCTTGTACCGCCATGGTATGGAATTGGCAACGATTAGAACTGTGTTCGAATTGCTGTTTTTTTCTATTAAAAAAATGGTGTCTGGTGGAGGGGCCTTGAGGGCCAGCCGACGTCGACACATCGCGCGAGGTTGTTGACGTTATTAGCTTTGACCCAGCCGCAAGCTATAACCGCTCAGGGTTCCCCTCTCCGCAGGGGATTTTGGTCTTCTGCTGGGGCGCGGGCGGTATTGTCCTAGGCCCTACACCGCCTCACACCGCGCAGCCAGAAGAAGAGAGAGCACGGCCTCGTCAGCGGCGATGACGGGGCCCTCGACAGGCGGCCATGTTTTTCCCCCGCCAGAGGTATCCTGGGCGTTGATTCGACAGGTGTCCACAAGGCCGACAGCCTTGGCGGCCGAGGGATCGGCCATGTAGGATGGGTTCGGCTTGAACAAACAAGCCGTCACCGTCCTGCCGCGAGCAGCCCGCTCTCCGATCACTCCCTTCCCCAACACCAGCGGAAGAAGTGGGCTCTGATTGTTTCCTTTGGCTGCGGGCCGCGTGCCTTCGTTGATGCGCAGGCGGCCCCCCTTTTCGCTTCTCATGGGGACAGGGGCTGACACCCAGTTGATGGCTGAGCCTGGGTCTGTCCGTGAGAATGTTGTGCTGTCAAGCGGCTCCCACACCTTGAACTGTGTTGGTTGAGCCTGGTGTTACGTCTGTCAACTTAAGTGTTGTCAGCAGGGGGGCTCGAAACCTTTTGAGGCACACAGTGCGGGCTTCCCCGGCCTCGCCTTCGCCAGGCCAGGTATCATGTTGGTGCCTCCCACTCCTGAAATATTGGCAAGTGGTCGCAGCTCACATGGTTTGGGGTGGTAGTAATATCACTGCAGGGCTACGGTGTGTAGGAACCCATGGGGGCCTTACACCTTGCATGTCCGGCTGCAGAACAACTCCTTCAGCATGTTCTGGAGGGGTGTTCAGTGGGGGGACTTTTTTCATCGGAAGCCCCCCGTATCAGATCGGCCCTTTCTGTCGGGGTTCCCCCTTGGGTGCGATTGCCTCGTGGGTGTGTCAGGGTCAGGTGTTCCGACACGGAACGCGCTCCTCGCACGGTTCCGGGGTTGTCTACGCACAGCGGGGGGACCGGGCCAACTATCTACAGTTCCTGGCGGACCTGCGCCACGTGACGGCGGGTGCGTTGGGAGTGTCGTCACATATGACTACGGCAGTACCATATGTCGAGGTAGATGGAGAGAACGGTGAGGCGGGGACTTGTGTTTACACAACCCCACCCGTTTTCAGGTTTGGTACAGACCCTGTTGTCGGGGTCTCCAGCAGGGACAGCTCTGGTCAACGAGATCCAATATCTGTGGACGAAGCAAGCCATCGTCGTGGCGTTCTCCTCCCGGTGTTCTCAGCCCGAGAAGTCGGGAGGGAGGGGTGTAAGACCCAGGCTGGACCTGTCCCATGGGAAGGTTCAGCATTTTTTGGATCGTCTCCTACCTGTTGAACACTGTCAGGTGGGGGTCTGGTTCTCCTCCATAGACCTGTAGGATGCGTATGCGCATCCCCGATCTTCCATCCTAGGGCTTACCTACGCTTCCTTTGCAGGGTTAGCGTATGAGTACCAGAGGCTGCCGTTCGGTTTTCTCTGGCTCCCCGCATCTTCACCAAGTGCGTGGAGGCCGCACTGGGGCCTCTGCGTCATCTGGGGTTACGGAGTGTTCTGCCCTGATGACGTTCTGGTCCTTCGCGGTCAAGGTGGATCGTCAGGTCTCATACCAGGCAGGTCTCTACCAGCCTGGGGTTGCTGTAGACTGGATGTAGAGTATTCCTCTTCCCAGTCAACGGTTGGAGGGCTATGGGCATCCATCTCAGAGCATGTTGTCAACACGCTCGGGAGGTTCCGTCCTAGGACGGTTACGGCGCTGTCTCACGTCGCGTTTTCACCGACGCCTCCCTCGCTGGTGATGCGTCGGGCCAACGCAGTAGGGGGCAGCTGGCAAACCATGCTGCCCGGTCTGCGCTACGTTCAATGTGTTGGTGTTGAAAGCGGTCCTTCTGGTCCACAAATGGTGTTGATCAGGACGGACGATACGACATCAGTGTCGTGTATCGACAGACAGGGAGGAGTACGCTCCCCCTGTCTGCACCAGGCGGCGGGCGGCTGGCTATGGGCGTCCTCCATCTGCGCGGCCTGAGGGCTCCCCACATCCCCGGCAGGGAGAATGTGGGTGCAGGTGTACTGTCGCGGGGCGGCCCTCATCCTGACGGGTGAGGATTGCGTCTGGACATGGCCAGGCAGGTCTGGGACCGATGCCGTGCCGCCAGGGATTCTTCCCCATACATCTGTTAGGTCAGTTGTTGGGACGGGTACGTTGAGGGGCGCAGGTTCTTGATCCTGATGGTGTTACCATCTGGAATGCGCATGCTCCCTCCACTGTCGCGCTTACGCGGGCAGATGGCGTATGTTCCAAGTGTGGTGTAAGGCGGGGGGCCGGGACTCAGTCTCCTGCCCCCTGGATGCTGTCCTTGGTTACCTCCAGTCTCTCCTTGATAGACTGTCGGCTTCGACGGTGAGGGTATATGCAGCAGCTATATCCTCCTATCATGAGGGGTTTGAGAGGATGTCTTGTTCAGCCACCCTCTTGTGAAGCGTTCCTGCTTGGCGCTCGACGCGTTAAGCCGGTGCAACGCTCCTTGGCTCCGACTTGGGATCTTCAATTGGTCTTCGGTCGGTTGTCCTTGGCCCCGTTTGAGCCGCTCGAGCAGGCGCCGTTGGGACGGCTGTCCTTCAAGACCGCGTTCCTTCTGGCTGTCACTTCCGCTAAACGCGTAGGTGAGCTCTGTGCTCTCTCGGTACGTCCAGAGTGCCTGTCTTTTCGGACCGATTGCGGTGTCACTCTGCGACCTAATCCTGCTTTCGTGCCTAAGAATATCCGGAGTTCCTTCCGCTCCCGGGATATTGTGGTTCAGGCGTTTCGTCCTCCTCCTCACACTAGTGAGTTAGTTGCGGGCCTTCACCTGTCATGTCCAGTCCGTGCTTGGGGATTTACCTCAGCCGTACTCAGGATTTCAGGGTTACCGACCAGCTTTTTGTCTGTTACGGTGGGGCTCGTGCTGGTAAGGCACTGTCGGAGCAGCGCCTGTCCCATTGGTTGTGCGAGGGTGTTACCCTCTGCTACACGTTGGCTGGGCAGGATCCCCCTGGGGGCGTCAGGGCGCACTCCACTTGTGGGGTGGCTGCCTCTGCCGCTCTCCTGGGTGGGGCCTCGGTGGAGGCCATCTGTGCTGCAGCTTCATGGTCCTCCCCGGGCTCCTTTGTAAGGTTTTTCCTCATGGACATGACCGGGGGTTCTGTCTCCCAGGCGGTTCTGGGGTCTGTGGCCTTCCCTGCTTCCCGTCTTTTGGTCGGGTACCAGGAGTGTATGGGTATGGGCCACAGTGTGTTGAGTCACACGTGGTTCCGCCTGTACGGTGTGTTCAAGGGGTTCTAGTTTCCCTCTTGTTCGCATTCAGGTGGAGTTGACTGCGCCCCCCCTTCATTAGGGAGGATGGGGTGACAGGGCTCCCCGCACCCCTTGATGTGGGCTTACGGGTCCTCAGGGGGTACATTTGTCGGGCTTCGCGTCCGCTCTTCCCCATATCTCATAGGGCTCAGAGCGGAACGCGATAGCTAATACGGCATATAACGGTAGGTTATGTAGATAACCTAGTTATATTAGTATTGGCTGAGCGTTCCGCTCTGCGCGGCCCTGAGTCCCCTCTTGAGGAATCTTTTTCCTGGGACGGGTTTTTGGCGAGGAAGGGTGTGTGGTGACTACCGTCACTGCTATATGGGCGGTGCCACCATGGGGGCGGAGCCCCATACAGGTGGGGTGCATGTAATCTTTGTTCGTGAGGGGATACAATAGGTATCATAGAATATAGAATATCTCATAGGGCTCAGAGCGGAACGCTCAGCCAATACTAATATAACTAGGTTATCTACATAACCTACCGTTATCGTTCATACTCCCTGCCATAAGCCTCTCGTGTCGTTCTGTGCCATCTGTGTCTCCATCTTGTTCACATATCGCCGTTTTGCAGCCCGTACCTCTTTGCGTAGCATATAGGCTGCTACCTTGTACTCTTCCATACTTCCCGATGCTCGGCCCAAGTTGTAAGCAGCGGTACGAGCATTCAGGGCCACTCGGATGGAGTTGTCCACCCACGGTTTCTGGTTTGGGAAAACCTGCACCTTCTTCGTGGGGACAATGTTGTCAGCTAACATTGTTATGAAGCGGACTACAACATCCGCATATTCACTGACGTCACTGGAGCTCTGGGTGTTTGTTTTGGTGCTGGTTCAAATAGTCCTGTAGGTCTGCCAGAGCTTTGGCGGTATCTGCTTGCGGTGGGATGTATACTGCTGTTGTTATTATGGCTGTGAATTCCCGGGGGAGATAAAACGGGCGACAAAGAGTCCTTTTACACATCTGGACTCAGGCTTTCCCCTGTCCTGCAGGTACGCATAACACACTGATCCAAATCGGTGCATTCTAGCTAGATTACACTTCTTTCCTGTCAGTGCTGTATACGGGGTGGTGCCCGTGTGCTTATTAAAGCACCTGTTTCTGGTATAAGCGGCTTCTTGCACCGCATAATGCCATAGGCTCTTAGGTAAGTTACTGTCTACTAGCTTACACCTAGCCATTTCGAAAAGGGTGTGCCATTTCCTCTCTGCCACTCCGTTCTGGTGTGGAGGATATGGACATGACGTCTCGTGTCTTATCTTGTACCTTCTCAACAGTGATTGGAACTCTCTGTTTGTGAACTCGGTTTCGTTGTCGGACCTCAAGCATCCTACGTTACCATAAGGGGCTACGTCTGCCAGGAATTTGTCCGTGGCCTGGAGTGTGTCACTCTTTGCTTTGAGAAAGTAAACAAACGCTGCTCCTGTGCACACATCTGTAAAAGACTGTACATATCTAAAGCCTCCTATGGACTCGTTGCTTACTGGACCGGCTAGAGCCGTGTTAACTAGTGCAAGTGGTACAGTGTCGGCGTCAGAACGAATTTATCAGGGGGGCATATGGTAATTTTGGGGGGGCATAAAATATAAGCTTCAGAAAACGCATTTCCCGCAAACCAACACGCATTTCAAAACATGAGCGCACTGCAGGCATAAGAGATAAGACAGTCTCTCTCTCTCTCTCTCTCTCTCTCTCTCTCTCTCTCTCTCTCTCTCTCTCTCTCTCTCTCTCTCTCTCTCTCTCTCTCTCTTTCTCTCTCGCACGTCACGTCACAAACACACTGGCATCTTGCGCACACACACAAAGTGAAAGATCACGTATTTCGTTTTCGTATTATTATACACCTGGCTGAGAATCTTTGATGAGTCCAAACCAGCATTCTTTAGCTCAGCTAAGACTGTGTCTGTCAATGTCCGTGCATCACCTGCGTCAGCTGTCACTATGGTTACCAGGCGCTCTGTCACTTCAAATGACTGGTCTACAAAACGAATGACAACAGATATATTTTCACATCCCGTGGGATCGCGCGTTCCGTCCACTTTTAATGTGTAATGCGAGTCGCCTACTTCTTCCACTATAGCCTCAGTCACCACACTGCTAAGTGTACTTATAAGTTCATTTTGCATGTCATGACAAGTGTATGTTGCGTTACAAGGGATAGTTTTCACTATGTCAGCCAATTCTGGGTCCTTTTTAATTGTGTAGTCCAATAAGGACAGGAAAAGACCACTTCCCCCCTCAGACATGTCACCAAAAGCATCTAGGTTTCCACGTAAAGGCAACTGGTTTTCTACCAGAAACCCGACAACATCCACGAGAGCCGAGAAGTAGTACCTGTTCCTTCGTAGCTGGTCTGTGTTGACAAGTGTCGAAATCTCCTTGCCGGTATTGCCGTGAAGAAGCCTTAGGTGCGCCTGCCCCAGCCAACCATTTTCGTATATCCATTTTATTTGTATGTCCGTCTCCAAGAAGTGATTATTATATTTTCCCTGAGTCTGACTCTATCTTTGACTTTCGCGCTCACTGACCTCACTCAAGTCACGCCCTACCCATATCAAAATCAATTCAAATGCAGTCACGCCCTACCCGTCAACTCAACGTGACCAATAATAACGCGTGCGTGAGCCGTGGCGTGAGATCAAACATACACTTCCTTTAAGACTTTTTTTGTTTAATTTCGTTTAATAATAGGCTAAATAGCCTATTTATAAAGGAAAACATCTGACTTTTACTATAATAAAAAAAATGTATGTTTAATTATTAAATTTTTTTATAATAATTGACCATGCCGATTGGAGGGGCACAGTGCCCCATCTGGGGGGGCATGGCCCGCGAATGCCCCCCCATGGCGCCGACACTGAAGTGGTACCTATACTTTTTCTGTGGGATTTCTGTTTCTCGATTGAGTAAACTTCCCCGTTTTGCACACTACACATTTTTTGTGAACGTGGTGACCTACGCCCGACAGGGGAGAGTGCCTGTGCGGGTGTTGAACCCGACCGACGTCGAGATTGTGCTCCGACCCCGGTCCAGACTGGCAGAGATTCACTGCCCCCGTCAGGTACGGCCCCAGGAGAGGGTGACCGTAGAGGAAGTAGACGGAGGCGTCCGAGTGACGGCGATTGAGACTCGAGCCAGCCCGCCAGAGGCGGAGCCGGACGGGAAGACCCGCGGGCTCGCCGTGGACGTGCAGGCGAACCTGCAGGATCTCACACCGGCCCAAGTGAGCCGGCTAAATCAAGTGTTGGAGAAACACAAGGCGGTGTTCTCCGTTGACGACGGGGACTATGGTTACACCACCACGGTCACACACTACGTTCCCACTGGTGACGCACACCCGGTCAAGCAACGGCACCGCCGAATACCGCCCCACGTGTTCCAAGAAGTAAAGAGACACGTGCAAGATCTGGTGAACCTGGGTGTCCTGGTGGAGAGCTGCAGTCCGTGGGCGTCACCAGCCGTGATCGTCATAAAGAAGGACGGCTCCGTGCGGTTCTGCTGCGATTACCGCCGCCTAAATAACGTGACACACCGGGACGCGTACCCCCTACCGCGCATCGAGGAGTCCCTAGACGCCTTGGGACAGGCCAAGATCTTCTCCTCACTCGATCTCACCACCGGCTACTTCCAGGTGGCGGTGAAAGAGGAAGACCAAGAGAAGACGGCCGTCACGACACCCTTCGGCCTCTACCAGTGGACTCGTATGCCCTTCGGACTGTGTAACGCACCAGCGACGTTCCAGCGGTTGATGACCGCCGTGCTGGGGGACCTGGCCTTCGACGTCCTACTCGTCTACCTAGACGACGTCTTGGTGTTTGCCAGCGACTTCGAGAGCCACTGCCAGAAGCTGGACCTGGTGTTTGGACGGCTTCGGGAGCATGGGCTCAAACTCAAGCCCCGGAAGTGCTTCCTTCTGAAGACCGAAGTCAAGTTCCTGGGACACGTCGTCTCCGCGGCCGGCATACAGGTCGACACCGACAAAGTGAAGGCGTTGGAGGACTGGCCGGCGCCACGCTCAGCGAAGGAAGTGAGGCAGGTGATCGGGTTCCTGTCCTATTATCGGCGGTTCGTGCCCCACTTCGCCCAGGTGGCCCAGCCACTGCACGCCCTGATGGGGAAAGAAAAAAAGGGGTTCGCCAAGGGCCGGCCCGAGGCCTTCAAGTGGACGCCGCAGTGTCAGACGGCCTTCGATCATCTGCGGCAGTGCCTCTTGACACCCCCGGTGCTGGCCTACCCCGACCTCCAGCTCCCCTTCATAGTGACCACCGATGGGAGTTACTTGGGCCTGGGAGCGGTACTAAGTCAGGAACAGGAGGGCGTGGAGCGAGTCATCGCCTTTGCGAGCCGAGGCCTGCGTGGGTCCGAAAGGAATGACCAAAATTATAGTGCGTTCAAGCTGGAACTCCTCGCCCTGAAGTGGGTGGTCACTGAGAAGTTCAGAGACCTCTTGATGTACGCCCAGTTCACCGTGATCACCGACCACAACCCGTTGAGACACCTCGGCACGGCCAACCTGGGAGCGGTGGAGCAGCGGTGGAACGCTCAGCTCGCGGAGTACGACTTCGTGGTGCACTACAAACCTGGTCGACTCAACCAGAAAGCGGACGCTCTGTCTCGCATGCCGATGCGATCAGAACCCGAAGTGGAAGACACTGAGAAAGACTTCCTAATGATAGCCGTGGCCGGCACCCACACCCGTCAGGGTCTCCAGGAACGGGCCGCTCCATTGTCCTTCCCCGCCCCAGTCGCCCGCGAGGGCTACGTCATGGTCCCAGCGGAGGAAGTGCGGGCCCTGCTGTGCCCTGGGAGACCGACAGAGATGCGGGAGGTCTCGAGGGTCGGCGCACGACGGATAGCGGCACCGAAGGGGAACAGCGGATATGACTGGGCGGAAATGCGGCAGCTCCAGGCAGACGACCCCGAGTTGGGTCCGGTGTGGTGGGCGGTGACACAGGGGGTCCCCCCCACTAAAGTACAGCTGAAGGAAGGAGACCCGAAACTCCGCAAGTTATACGGGCAGTGGGAACGATTCCGTCTGCACCAGCAAGTGCTGTTTCGGCGCGTAAGCGATCCCCGGGATGGAGAGGAGGTTCTCCAGCTGGTGGTGCCCACAGCCCTGCGAAGGAGGATCTACGAGACCCAGCACGAAGACGCGGGACACTACAGGGGACAAGGGACGGTGGTCCTGATGAGGCGAGGTTACTACTGGATCGGAATGGCAGAAGAGGTGAAGCAATGGGTGAAGCAATGCAAGCGATGTGCATTAGCCCGCGACGTGTTCCCTAAAGCCCAGGCCCAGATGACCTGCACTAACGTGACGGCACCCATGGAGGTCCTGGCCATGGACTTCACCGTGTTGGAGAGGTCGGTGGGCTACGAGAACGTACTGGTGCTGACCGATATGTTCACCAGATTCACTATTGCCGTACCGACCAAAGACCAGACTGCGAAGACCACCGCCGCTGCCATCATCAAGTACTGGTTCGTGTACTACGGTTGCCCTGCCCGACTCCATGCCGATCAAGGGCGAAATTTCGAGTCGAGCGTCATCAAGGAGCTCTGCCGACTGTACGGGATTTCAAAGAGCCGCACCACGCCCTACCATCCCCAGGGGAATGGGCAGTGCGAGAGGTTCAATCGGACAATGCACGACATGCTGCGTAGTCTGCCCGCAGAGAAGAAGCGGGACTGGAAGGAGCACCTACCCGAGTTGGTACTTACGTACAACTGCCACGAGCACTCCTCCACTGGATACTCTCCCTTCTACCTGCTCTTCGGGAGGGACGCTAGGATGCCCCGAGATGTCCTGGGGGGCAGAGATGTCATTGAGGAGGGAGAGGCGGACCTAGACGAGTGGGTGCAGAGTCACCATGAGCGACTAAAGGCCGCCACGGAGGCCGCTGAGGCCACGGCGAAGCAGGCATCCCATCGACGCAAGAGAATTTACGACCGGAAGAGCAGAGGTGCACTCCTGCGGGCCGGAGACCGGGTCCTGATACGCGACCACCGAATCCGGGGCCGTAATAAGATACAAGACAAGTGGGAGCCTACGTCATATGTGGTGGTTAAGCAGAGCCACGAAGGGACGCCCGTGTTCACGGTCAGGCCCGAAGCAGGGGGTCCAGAAAGGACCGTGCATCGAGACCAGCTCAAGACCTGTCCCTTCCCGGCTTGTGCGGGGGAGGGCCCCTCGACAGATCCCGGTGGCACCGCGGAGCTCGTCCGAATCAGACATCGGAGGTGCTTTCGGGCACCGGCGGGAACCGCATCCTAGGGCGTGTAACCACCCCGGTCCCCTGCGGGACGCCCCTGAGGAGGCCGTAAGCGCCGAGTCAGAGGTGGAGTCGACCCCTTCAGGAGAGGAGGGGGAAGGCGGCGGAGACGGAGTCGAAGAGGAGGCCGCGGGCGGTCCATCGATGGCCCCGGAGGGTGAGGCCGTGGTCCATGACCCGCCGACGGACACTGAGGAATCCGACATGGAGTCGGAGGCGGGGGAGGTGGAACCCCCCAGAGTGGAGGCCGCTCGGCCCCAGAGGAGCACCAGAGGTCGGCTACCCGCTTGGGCTCAAGAGTGTGTTCACGGAACAGTGTGTCCAACTCCTGCGGGAGTGTGTAAAACTGTTGGCATAATGTGTAATTGTCAACCGATGTGTAAAACTGTTGGTCTCAGGACCGTTGTCATACATGCGTGGTTTTGTTGTTAACTTGCAGAGGACTTAGCAAGTTCAAAGTGGGGGGAAATGTAGCAGTCTGGAAAATATGGTATATTATTCAGAACTGCTGACTGTGTTTATATCCCTTTTTGTACACAAAGACATTCTAACTAGTGTCATTGATTCACACGAACAATGACGCAAACATCCCCGTCCGAAGAGCATTGGAATACGGATTATAAATGACAATATTGATTCATATTCTACAGTGCGTCTCCCCTTGTGACTGGCAGGCGGGACCAGCAGGGGGCAGTAGCAGGCAGAGAGTGGCGGAGAGAGCTGAGAGATGATAAAGGGAGGAGCCCAGCGGAAGTCGCTCTCTTCGGCCGTGAACTTGACAACGAGAGGACACAGCTAACGGGAGCTCTGGATAGCCCCGTTGCTGACGTTTATGCCGGAGTGCCCCGGGAGAGGACAACGGGTGATAGGAAGTACTGGCTAGTGGATACGATATTCTAGCAGTACCAGTGGTATTATATGAACAATAAGTGCAGAGGCAGGCACTAACAGTCGAGTTATACCTAGTTACAGTGAGCGGTATAGGTAGCGTGCGGCTAAGGATCACAGTAGTATTGCTCGTGTTATACTTAGTTACAGTGCCGGTATAGTCTGTGTGTCAGAGACGTGCGGGACCTCCAAGCAGTCTGCCCGGGCGTCAACAGCTGTTTGCACCGGAGTGCTGCAGCACACCTGCTCCAGGCTGCCTGCAGGACACGGGGAGTTCTTTACCACCAGCAGAGGTCGTCATCGCCAGCACCAGCTCAGCCAGCGCTGCCTCTCTGCTAGCTCCGCCTGCTGACATCCTCGCGAGAGCGTTCAACGCCATCTTGCCTCCCGGACAACAGTGGAGTGGCGAGGCGGCCATTTCGGATGAGTACAAACGAGCATTGATGCTCCCGATTCCATATACAGTATACAGTGTGGTGCTGCCCACGGGCGAAGTTAACGTTGTTAACCACAGTTCAATAGGGGTACCCCAGACAATATATACCGGTATTAGCATAGGACTTTTGCAAGGTATTTTGTGGGCTCACTCTTTTATTTTATTCCTTTTCTTTGAGCGTGATAAGGCGTGTATTTCCTAAATAATTCCCGTTCTGTGAATCCCTTTATTCTCTTCCCTATGCTCCCCCCTTCCTTCCCCATATTCTCAACCGGGGACAGTAAGAGTGTAATTCCTTAGAGAAGGTAAATACTGTGTTCCGCCCAGACGTGGGCAGCGTTTAGTCTGGGTACCTGAGAGCACTTGGTGCCTGGGTGTAATATTATAATTGACTCATGTCATTGATTCATGCCATTGATTCATGCCAGTAATTATTGTATGGATACCCATGGTGCAGTAATCACCAGACGTAGCATTGTTGTAACTAGGCTGAGTTACAATACAGTCATCCAGAACGGGAGCACTGTGTGTGTGTCTTTCATTATTTCTAACCCTAACCCTTTGCTACGGGTAATATATGTAATCGTAACCCCTTGCTATTCTACCTTTTCCATTTCCATTGTAAGGGTTCAGGTGTCACTAAGGGAGGGTACTGCTTGCGGGGGGAACCAAGTTATTTCGCTACCATCCGGTCATTGGGTGTGGGAGGGCAAAAGGGGCAACTGTGGAGAGTGAGGGTGTGTTGGGGAGTACTGCTGACTGCTCCAGAGAGAGGGAGGAAGACCAGAGTACCGGACCAGGTTTGTAAACCCTGGGCCTCATCCATCCCCACTGCCAGCCTCCAGTTGACGCTCCGGACCCCAAAGACGGAGGTGCAGCTGGCCAGAGTGCTACTGTGTCTCGCTACCTATTGACCGCACATCACCGTTCCCACGAAGCAGGGATAATCCACCCTGCTACATAAAGATTGAGAAGATTGGATCAGTTGTACTTTTTTTTTTAATACTTGAAACCCTTTTTTTGTGGAATATTTGATGCGGCCCAGCCTCACCCAGACTCTACCTCCAGCGGCCCCCAGGTAAATTGAGTTTGAGACCCCTGCTTTAGCTTGATTCTGATTCCACTTCTCTGTCCTCTGTGCTTCCGTTTGATCGCGCTGCCTTTTCCATTGTCCTCGTCTTTGTCCTTGTCTCGTTTGCTCAGCGGAGGCAGGACTTGATGAAGGCAGCGTGACCTCCCACGCGTTACACTTCACCAATGAGAGTCCTCGCTGCCAGGTGAGAAGAGAGCCACTGGCTGTCGCCGCACGTGTCGGAGGAAGTGTGCGGATAATCCAGGGTTCCCTTGTACCAACCAGTAGGAGAACATGCGCACAACAACCAGGTAGGGGAGGGGGGGAATTGGCACAACGACTAAATTGGGACGGGGAGAAAACAGAGAAAAATCGGAGAAAGAGAGATACAAAAAAATAATCTAAAATAAACATAATAACTAGAAGTGCGCACAATCTCTGTGGAGCAAAACCAACGGCGACTGACCTCGGTCGCGTCATCGTATATATGCTAGTTGGCTAGTTAGTAGATTACTCAAGCTTTCTAACCAATAGGGTCCATTTGATAGATTTGGTAGTTTATTCCATGGCAGAAAAACATTTTTAGATGGAAAATAAAATGTAATTTGATCTGACAGGCATAAGCAATAAACCTGATCACGCCCCAAAGAGTGTCCTGAGAAAAGGTCTGGGCATCCAAAGGAGCTATTT
Organism: Notolepis coatsorum; assembly: GCF_963971535.1. Classification (NCBI taxonomy): domain Eukaryota; kingdom Metazoa; phylum Chordata; class Actinopteri; order Aulopiformes; family Paralepididae; genus Notolepis; species Notolepis coatsorum. Next base: position 28,373,279 of record NC_140181.1, read on the forward strand.
TTTAACTGGGTTTTATAATAGTTATAATCTTCTTTTTTACTGAAATGTTTATGGAAACATTTATGCCAAGACATCCATGACCTCTCCCACTCTTCATCTTCAATTATGATGTTGAGCTCCAATTCCAATATTATTATTATTATTATTATTATTATTATTATTATTATTATTATTATTATTATTATTATTATTATTATTATTATTATTATTATTATTATTATTATTATTATTATTATTATTATTATTATTATTATTATTATTATTATTATTATTATTATTATTATTATTATTATTATTATTTCAAGTGTACAGTATTTGATTCTCAACCACCTCAATCCAATACTGTGCAAGATTGGTTGGTTCTTCTTTAATTTGGTCCCATATCTCATATGTGTCACCAAATAATGTTGTATCTGAAAATATTGTAGCGACCCTACTGGACTGTTCATGGAAGTTACATGGGGGGGAGGAGTTGCCCCTAGTTGAGCTATGATACATTTGGCTACTCTGCTGGGGGTGGTGGGGAAATTGCAGAAGAAAAAAGGAGACAGCTTGGGATATAAAAGAGAAATAAGTAGTTTAGCTGAGAATAAGCTATTCATTATTTTGGGCATCCTCCCCAACCCCCTTGTCTGTGAGTGAGCGAATAAAGACCCTATTTCTGATTGCACACAGAATCTACCGTCTGCCATGTCGTTAGGACAGCTAGCCACGCATCAGGGACATAATATGTATTATCACCACATTGGTATCAGAAGTGGGATGGTGGAGCATGAGGCCATCGGAAGTGCGCCCAGTGTCGTGAGGAAGCTGTGGGAACAACCACAGATGCCTAGACTGGCTAGCCATTGGCTAACCGGGTCGGTTCCTTTAGTTGACTGATTAGCGCTGTTGCCTGTGGCCTGGGCAACCTGAGTTTGATTCCCCACGCTGCCCTCTGAATTTGCTACAATATCTAAACAGTACATTAGATGCAGTACCATACTGGGCTTGAAGGTGAGAGAATGCATCGAGAGTTGTTCCTTAAAACCCTTTCACTGCTGCACTACCAAACGGTTAACCCTTTCACTGTGACAATACACAGAAGGTTAACCCTTTCACTGCCACACAACAGCTGGCGACCGTCGGTTGTGTGATAGTTAAGGGTTAACCTTCTGTCGTGTGGCAGTGAAAGGGTTAATATCTGAAAGGGCAGAACAGAATTGATACATTAGTGACAGAGCCTCGTTCTTTGTGTACCCATTCTGTATCCACATCTAACCTAATCCCTGAGACCAATATCCTAAATTGTGATGCCCAGTGGCAACCTCTGAAATGAGGCGAGGCCCCCTCTTTATGAGTTGTATGGGCTTTTTATTTCTGCCATATGAATTTGGAGACAAGTTTGTCCAGGAGTTTGAATGTAGATACTGGGACAGTTATCCAGTTATTCCAGGATAGAAGCAAAAGAGAAAAAAGCAGCAAAGACGGTACATTCATCCTGATAGTTTCCAGGAGGGTGTCTTCCAGACTGAAGGGTGGCTGGTATTACATCTACGGTGCCCACCATCCTGCCTAAGTGCCCTTGAACAAGGCACTGAACCCCCAAATTGTTCCAGGGGTGCCGCACTGCAGGGGACCCTGCTCTCTGACCTCTTTGATTAAATGCATATATGTGGGGGACTGTGTGTATGTGTAACTAGGAGGGATATGCAAAAAGACACACTTGAAATGCCTTGTGTACATTGACCATACAATAATCTTCTAAGTATCTAAATCCTTCGATCTGAATTTCACCTCTCTGTGTTTGGGCCAACTTCCTGTGATCATTGATTCAGATTTATTAAAACTAGACCTACAGTCATTTTCTATGTTATAGTAATATAGTATGTCTGTTGTTAAAGCTAGACCTATAGTCATATGCTTTGTTACTGTCTGTTGTTAAAACTAGACCTACAGTCAGCTTCTATGTTACAGTCTGTCTGTTGTTAAAACTAGACCTACAGTCATCTTCTATGTTACAGTCTGTGTCTGTTGTTAAAACTAGACCTACAGCCATTTTCTATGTTACAGCCTGTCTATTGCTAAAACCAGATCCACAGATATCTTCTCTCTATCTATGTTATGGCCTAATTACCTCATTTATATTCCAGTGCTGAACTGGGGCAGTTAACTGGGTCTTCCATCCAGAGTGTGGCCATGCACATGTGTGTTCATGTGCATATGTGGCAAGAGCCATATGGAAAGAGAGAGAGAGAGAGGATGAGTGAGTTAGGATGGGTGATTGAGTTAGCGAGTGACAGGTTCATACAGGCATGTATTGTCTACCCCCAGTGAGACTATAACGGTCTTTGTCTGCAATGTATACTGTGTGTGTGCTTGTGCGTGTGTGTGTGTGTGTGTGTATATGTAACCCTATAGGAGATGTGTACACATGATGCCAGCCTCTCAACACATCTATGTTAATGACTGTAGTTGTGCTCTACTAGCGTATTGTGTGTGATGTACTTTAGACATATGGGTAATGTAGTGCAAGTCTATTGTCTATTATGCATAGTGTTTAGTTTAGTTTAGTTTAGTTTAGTTTACATTTACATTTAGTCATTTAGCTGACACTTTTATCCAAAGCGACTTACAAGTTACGACAAGTCAGCAGGAAGGGTACAACTCTTACAACTGAGTAACAATGTTCATCAAACAGTGCTGAAACTTGGGTGCTGCAGTGTTGAGTGCATAGTAGTAAAGGCATATTAGTATAGTAGAAGAATGCATGATAGTATAAGACAGTAAGAGGGTTAGTTATTATTATAATATTATTATATATATATTATTATTATTATTATTATTATTAATTGTTTGGTTTTGTTAGTTTTTTTGTTGGTTTATGAAAAGGACAGTGTGCATGTATATTCATCATTTGTGGTGAACAAGAAGATGGCTGCACCAGATTTAGCAAGAAGCTCATTTCCATCAGCATTCCTAGAGAGTAAACGAATAGGTAAAATACATATAGTCATATAGTCACAGTAAAAGTACAAAGAATACAAAATACAAGAATAAAGTCATAAAAAGCCCTCCCCTCCCTCCCTCATTCCTGCCCCCCTCCCCCCTCCACCGTACCTCCCACCATCCACCCCTCTCTCCCACCTTAATAATGAAAAAACACAATACATTTCAGATTTTCAGATTCAGATTGTGGGGACCAAAATGTACCCACAAGTGATGAAAACAAGATTTGTTTTGGTCATTGTGGGGACATTGGCTTAGCCCTGTGAGGTAAAGGAGCTATTTTAGGGTAAGGTTAGTGTTAAGATAAGGGTCAGGTGTGTCTGCAATTGCTCTAAACACACTTGACGGCACTTCAATGCCTTAATGAGCCTGATAAGGACTGATCATTCTGGACTGTACTGCCCTAGCCTGTCGCCTAATTTACCACAAGCTTATGAATAATGTAAGCTTGGTTTGAGGAGATGTATACACTGTGTGTGTGTGTGTGTGTGTGTGTGTGTGTGTGTGTGTGTGTGTGTGTGTGTGTGTGTGTGTGTGTGTGTGTGTGTGTGTGTGTGTGTGTGTGTGTGTGTGTGTGTGTGTGTGTGTGTGTGTGTGTGTGTGTGTGTGTGTGTGTGTGTGTGAGAGAGAGCATTCCAGGTTGTCATGGATACTGTGTTGGCCAGTTATCTATCTAGTTATCCATCCATCTATCTATTGTAGGTCTACGTAATTTTAGATCATTGTTATATGGCGTGGGCCTATGTAATTTAAGTCTATTGTAACAGTGTAGGTCTATGTAATGTTAGCTTATTTTGTAGTGCAGTGTGGGCCTATTGTAATTCAAGTCTATTGTACTGTATGCCAGTTTTACTGTGTGTAGTGTAGTGATGGTCTAGTAGGTAATCCAACCCTGCACTGTAGGCCTCTCCTGCCTCTGCACCCTGCATGGTCTCTGCCTGCTATACAATTATTTATAATTAGATTAGATGTATTGTCATTAGGGATGTTCGATATTGGCTTTTTTACCGATATCCGATATACCGATATTGTCCAACTCTTAATTTCCGATACCGATATCAACCGATACCGATATATGCAGGGTTTCCCCCCCGAAAAACACAACATTATGCATACTTTTCACAATAAATAAAATAAGAATTTGTTCTTACTTGCTTGCCTGGGTAAATAAAGGTTAAATAAATGTAAAAAAGACATCCCTAATTGTCATTATACAGCAAGTACAGTATGTAAATAAGTTGGCATCTAACCAAATTGCAAATGTAACAGTAAAGTGCTACAGCCAAATGGCCGCTCGGATTTATTTCCGTTCGAAATTCACAGTCTGAATATTCCTTAACTCATAGTTCATTAATAACACTTTAACCTATTGGTAAACAAACGTATTGCTGAAAATATACACTATGACTGCTGTTGTGACATGGTTAGGATGTTTACTGTTGGATACATTTGGCGGGGAAAAGGAAATTATGTCATACAGTCTAGATAGAATGATTTATGACGTGATGTCATTCGTGGTCCGGTACCGGACCGCACGGGTGGAAGAGGTTAAAGGACCCTGTGTGTAAGATACGTACATAGTATATATCTTTTTTTTTCACGTTTGATTAATATAACTTTGCCGGGCCAAATTAAAATGCTGGGCCGCCTATTGGGAACCCCTGATATAAACATATCATAGAAACCGCCAATAAATAATATGTTTCTTTTTTTTTAAACACGAGAGGTTGGGCGGCCCTCGCAAGTGGAGATAGAATACTCCACTCTAAAACAGACATTTTCTCTGTAGCAGGGCCTGTGGGAGACGAGATAGGAGCCAAGGTCAGCCACAGAGTCATGGAGACGTCAACATTCAGTTAAGAGATAGCCGAGAGTGCTAGTAATGATATGTGGGTCAGAAGCAGTTGCCAGAGAGACGGCCATTGCTAGGGGTTAAGGAGGGGATTAGGCCCCGCGAACCTTAGCCCCTAACAGGCGGCAGCGGAATTGCAAAGTTCTGAGGGCACGTTAAATATATTGTAAAGTGCTGGGGAGAGGTAGTGAAGGCCCCTGTGTCTAATGAAATATGAATTAACATCTTGCTGTGGCACCGTCTAGTCGGCGCAGTTGTCGCCGTAAATCTTGTTGGCAATGCGTAGCCGTGGTAGGTGGGCGACAGCCCACACCTACTGTAGCAGAGGTGAGGTACCTCTGTGAACAGGCAAGGCGGGTGACAACGGTCAAAGTTTCCATACCCATAGCAAAGTGGGGTGGGGATCAGACCGTCTACTACGGAATCCTGATTAGATGACGGATCAGAGATTGCTATCGACTACGTCACCTGCCGGTCCGATCACACAGGGCAGTAAGACCATGATTATGGCCACCGCGTTCGGCTCAATGTACAGTCAGGCCACTATAAGATGAAACCGAATGAGTTAGTAAGCGAGTAGTGTGTCCTGTGATCAGAGTTTTTTTTTAAAGAAAACTCTGAGAAGCAGGATGCTGAGGTTTGTCAATCCCGGGGAGTCTGGTTCGTAAGCCCTAGGAGTGGAACGGGACCTAGCCTAGAACTGTGCAGACAGGGAACCTCGCCCAAGAGAGGGAGTGAGGGAATCTCGCCCTGAGGGAGGGAGGTTGGCCCTGAGATAGGGAGGTTCAAAGGGTCCAAGCGGACGAGATGGCCAAAACAACGTAAGAGCAAAGAGAAACATTGCGCGAGAGAGAGAGTCTTTAAGACTTTAAGCTGTTAGAATTTGCATACAGTTCATATCTCCCCTTCTCCTTTTGTGACCCCAGCATCCCCACAAGGGATTGTACCTTGATAGAGAGGTCATCGAGTGCTCTATTGTCTTTGGCTGGGGGGAGGCGGTTGATATCTCGTATTTCTTGGATCACGTAATCCCATATGCGTCCGTAGCGCGCGTCGAGGGCCACCAGAGCATCTGAGTAGGGGGTTCTTGAGTTCGAATATGCCAGCGCTATGTTATGCGCTCTGGGCACTTTAAGATGCTTGAGGAGGATGGCATATTTATAAGGCTCGTCGTGTACATCGGACATTATAGTCTCTAGACACATGCGTAATTCTGTGTACTGTGCTCTGTCCTCGCGCGTAAAGTCTGGGAACGTCGGTGTTCCAAGGTAAGACGCCATGGATGGCTGGGACACCGATGAGCGTAGGGGGAGGGGCCTCCTGGGCGATTCTCCCCGTACGGGTGGTCGTGGGTTAGTGCTGGGTGGGTACCAGAGGCCGGGCCCCCAGGTGCTGCTCCTCGGTGCTGACTGTGTATTAAACTCACCCATGGGTTGGGTCGGGGGTTTGTAACGCAGTGGCTCGGGGCTGAGGTCGGGGCTGTGCTGGGCCTCCTGGTCCATAATAGGTTCGTGCTGGTGGGCTTGATGTCCTCCCTCGTCCTCCGCTAGGTCCTGGAGTCTCCTAGTTAGTTTCTCGGCGACGTAGGCGGGATTTTCCCGTTGGCTGGGTCCCGTATAGACCGGTCGGGGAGGGGGCTCAGCGACGTAGACAGGTTCTTCCTGTTGGCTGGGTCCCGTATAGACTGGTCGGGGAGGGGGCTCGGCGACGTAAGCAGGTTCTTCCTGTTGGCTGGGTCCCGTGTAGATTTGTCGGCGAGGGGAAGGTGCCCTCGACCCGTGTCGTGATGATCTCCGGGAGCTCCGTGTGGAGGGGGGGGGGGTCGCCCTCGCGATCAATTGTTCTATCATCTGCGCCTGCAGACGGTCGCGCTCCGCTTCGCGCTGTGCATTGGCGTGTTCTCGCTGGATGTTCTCTTCAGTCTGGAGGCGCCTCTCCTCCAGTCTGATGCGTTCTCTTTCGTTCTGTTGTTGCGCTTGGAGGCGCTCTCGTTCCGCTGCAGCCTGTTCGCGCGCACTCTGTGTCTGTGCTTGAAGACGGTCGCGCTCACCCTGGATACGGTCTCTTTCGGTTGAAGCTGTCAGCGTGGCGATGAAGGCTTGCGCTAGTCTCTGGTCAGCCTCGCTGGGGGATGACACTGATGGAGGGGATCGGGCGCTGACAGGGCTTGGAGGAGACCTGTTCTCTTGGCGCGCTCCGAGGTCCATCTCTTGAGCACGGTACTCTTCTCTTGGTTGCGCGCCGAGGTCTGTCTCGGGTGCGCGCTCTTGGGTTGGTTGTGCTCCGGGGTCTGTCCCGGGGGCACTTTCTTTATCCTGGGGAGCTCCGGGGTCTATCCCGGTAGCGCTGTCTTGAGGTATAGTCACGTCATGTCCCGCTTGGTCCCCCCCGTGAGCTAAGTCAGTTTCGTTTGAACCCACTGGGGTCTCTACTGGAAGGGCCACCAAGTCGATAGGATTGGGCATGCTTAAACTATCCGTTTTATCCGTATTTAACGTCTTTTTAGATAAGCTAGGGGGTAAAACGAAAGCGAAGTCCTCCAGATATGGAGGTGGCTGACGTTTGCGCTGCAGGCGCTCTAACTTGGGAGAGCCGTCTGGAGAGTGTCCACCGCTGGCCATATCAATATTAATATGATATTAAATATTACTGATACCCTCCGGCTCGAAGGACCAATTGTAACTGAGGGGTTACAAAACCCTGACTGTATTAAAGATTGTGATAGATTAAACCACTGCTAGGTATGTACTTTAATTACTGGCCAGACAGTACATCGAATATATATGGTGGACACTCATAATAACACGGCATTGACAAAGAAATAGTATTTGAGGGTATTTTATTATTATGCAACATTAGGTTACAGAATGAGAATTAGGGTCGCGCTTGTATGGCGAAGAATATGCATAAAGTCAGTCAGTAGCATGAGTCACTGGGAATAGAATGATTCCTACGATGGGTACTAGGCTGACGCCACCTGGCGTATAATAGCAATTATAGAAGGTAACGCTGGTACCGCCTGGAGACACTGGGTTCCTCCCAGAGGTGTAAGGTCTGGAGGATAGAGGAATGTTCGGATACTCAGTCTGATTCAATGAAGAATAAGGGGGTTCACGTAGAGAAGCCAGTCCTTGTAAATCCAACGATCAGCAACAAAAGCAATAACTGTAATCCAATGCTCGATAGCAAACGATGATAGCCAGCTAGCCTCGGTCCATGAGGCCAGCCCGAATGTAAATCCTCACGAGGTTAAATCCCAAACGACAGTGGAAATTAACGATGCTCTTCTCCGGGTAACACGTTCCACAATCAATATAATCCAACCAGTAATGGTTCTGCAATCGCCGCCGCTGGTTCTCCTGTGCACATGTCCAGCAGGTTCTCCTCGTCTGCTGGTACTAAGGTATTTAGTCCACGCGCACTGGCTAAGGTCCACTAGCTAACACGAACGAACCGCTGGGTAAGGCTATCGTGGTTGGCACGATATACAATAAATGAACGACTATTTACTTCACATTAAACTAAGTTGAACTTGACGTTACTGCATTAAAATCTGACACTTTACTATTCAATTCGCACGTGGTTCTCAACGCTCTGTTAGACGCACTGCTGCTCACTTCACTGTTACCGAACTTGTCACACTTTAGACGAACTGCTGCTGTGCGCACCTGCGCCGATATATATACTTAAGTGGCTTTCTAGTTCCAAACCTAACCACTTGCCCGGAATCAATCCACTGCCAAGGGCATGTCCTGACTAGCCCAGACTCGCCCTTGAAACCTGTCTGAGTGCGAGACTGCCTGGCGCCGTCGTCAGGGGGCATTATCCATAAGGAAAGTGAATATTACTATGATTTACACGCAGGCTTAAAGGGATATAACGTGTATATATAAATAATATACAAGGTATATAAACAATAAATGTAGATTCTCAGCTTTAATCTGGCCCTTCACAACAACCGTGAATGCAGTAGGCAGGTATAAATTGAGTATAGTCAACAGAGGTCAGAGTTCGTACGGTATGGGTAACAGAGCCTAGAGTATGGGGTTCAGAGCTCAGTCTGGCAACTGCAGGCTAGTATGATTTTTGACCCAGGTACAATTTTGACTCGACAACTCAGATATGAACAAACATGTGTGGAAGAATCCAACGTCCCATTGTCTGATCAAGACAGTAGCCTAAAATCTCACACCTTTGGGAGGGCCAAGGGCCCCCTGGCCCCCACCCCTCCTCCCCAAGAGCCAACAAAAGGCTCAGGCGACCTCCTCCTCTTCTTCGGTGTATCCCAGGTGGCCACAATGGAAGCAAACTTACTGACCTCTCTATGTGTACTTGAGTCATGTGTCTCACTAATTAAAACATACATTGATCATGAAGACCTGTCCACATGGATTATTGATTGATCTACCGCACGTGCATACATCAGTTTATATGTATGTGCATGAGTAATGACTGCAGTGTATGTACAGTATGTGTGTGTTCCAGTAAAAAAAATTATCACAAATGTCTCTATATGTGAGTGTGTGATCTGTAAGTGTCGCGGGTGGGGGTGGTATGTGTGTGTCTGTATGTATGTGTGTTGATGTACCTGCGGGACCCTGCGAGGAGGACACGCCCAGTGATGGTCCTGATGAGGACCTAGATGCTTACCTGGCCGGTTTAACAGGCAAGTGTAATTCCGACTGTGTTGTGTATTGGACTCTCCTATTGCAGTACTGCGCCATACTGTCCCTTCTTCCCTCTTAGAGCCGTCATGTGGGGATGGTGATATGTGCAGAGGTCAGTGACAGCAGGCGAGTGCGGGGGCCACCAGGGGGGGATAACCTATTTGTAGTTGTACAGTCTACACATGTGGTCCCTCTTTCTTACGCAGCCGGGGTGTGCCTCTGTAGGGAGCAGGAGATGGATTGGCTGGCTGGCGTGGAGGGGCGGTGCCCGGAAGGACGGGGCGCTGTTGAAAGGAGGATTTGTGTTTGGCAGTAGGCAGAACAGAGTCGCACGGACGACACCAGGAACGCGGAACTGCGAAGATACGAGGGCACGCTACCCTTTTCTCGTGCCTTTTTCCACGGAAGACACTTACTGCTCCAAGCCTGGTGACTTCAACAAACCTGTTGTATAAATCATCTTTACACTTTTTGTGGTACCTGAGTCTTCCTATGTTCTGAGCCTCCTTCAAAGCTCCAAAATCTTAGCATTTTCAACTACTTGTGCTTGTTCCAAAAAAGTAGGGTAGCCTTTAGGAGTTGGCTGTATCAGCCTCTGAGCTGGTGTCTCTGGGCTTTCACAGATGAAACAATTTAGCAAAGGTGGAGTCGAGTCTTCATCCATACTGCTAGACTAATATGTCCTACAAAGTAGAATAAACATTGTATTATTCAGTCATAATATCATTATTTTGTGACATTAAAGACAATCTCATGTACAGTAGATGATTAACATTGTAATAGATATTATTGCAAAGGAAAATAGAAGATCTGCTTCACAGTAACGTTAAACACAAAATATCCTGTCAAAGTGACCACTGTAACCTAATGGGCCAGAAAGCTAACATTCAAGAAAATAAAATGTACAGTAGATGATTAACATTGTAATAGATATTATTGCAAAGGAAAATAGAAGATCTGCTTCACAGTAACGTTAAACACAAAATATCCTGTCAGAGTGACCACTGTAACCTAATGGGCCAGAAAGCTAACATTCAAGAAAATAAAATGATCATAAGATTCATTTTGAGGTGTGTAATACATCATGGTAGTTGGATACAACCATGGAGTAATACAACCATGGATTTAACGTTAGCTAGCTAACCATGTTGTTGCACCTACTGTTACACAGCTACAAGTAAGCAAAGTTGACAACTAATCATGGAGTAATACGTCATGGATTTAACGTTAGCTAGCTAACCATGTTATTGTGCCTACTGTTACACAGCTAACAAGTAAGCAAAGTTGACAACTTGTACAGTATGTTACATTGGGAGCGTAGCTATGTTCCCTGGGTCCTATGTTCCCCAATATAGTAAATATCATTCATACAGAAAACATGCTCTGTCGCTAGTGTTCTTTTAGGAATAGAAGTTTAATGTTTGAACCACACACACGCAATCAATAGCCTACCACCTAGCCAACAATATTATTCTCTTTCCTCCAGAAACATTCTCAATTGCATTTCTCTTGTTTCCGTGCCGGCGAAATTCTACTGTTCGTTGCGGCGACTACTAACACAAATTTAAGCATTGATTTTGGCAGTAGGTTAGGCTGCCTCCGTGGCCCACTCGATGGCGCACACTTGCCCACTGTTTGAGAATGGCTGATCTAGGACTCTGGGAACATAGGACCCTTTTTTTTGGGAGCGGGGAACATAGGGATGACCCTGTTACATTTCATTACCAAAGTAGTGACATACAAATGTAGATAATACTTACATATTGGGGCGTAAAAAGCAGTCTGTCCATGAGCAAATGAAGGTTGCAAATGGATTCAGCATGTTAACTCTAAACTTCCTCACTCTGAATGCCAACCAACTAGTAACTACCACTAAACAATAATAAGTCCTAAAAGGGCAAATAGTAAAATAATCAAAAAACGTTTATGCTAGCAGTGGAAAGGCATTGTGGGGGTTGGGGGGGCAGGCAGGAAAGGTGGGCGTGGCCGTTTTTCCACAAAGGACTGATTTTAGTTAAAAATAAATGATTGTAATCAACTCAGAATCATGAAAAAACCCTAGTTTGACCCCTCACAAATTACCCAAGGCCAAACAGGACATTTTAGATTTTTCAAAAATCGGTATTCGGTACCTCAACTTTGAGCAGTTGTTACGAAAGAACATACATGATTTGAACTTAAACTTTTTAATACATCTTACTACACACCTTTACAAACACATTAGTGAAGACATTTATTGGTAAGGATTTAGTTTGCAGATCAGTCAAATATCTGATAAAATGCCCTTACTATTAACTAAAAACTGTGTTTTTAAGACAATTGCATATCTACTGTATGAGAACAAATGCATGTGAAGATGTGTGTCTCGGTTAGATTCTTTGTACACATGATCTCAAGAAGGTACTGAACGAGATCAGTGGCAGTTCTTCATGTCTGGTCATTATTAGCATGGTGTTATTCACTGTCAAAGATGCAAAGAAAAATCATAATTCATATTCTCCATTGTTTCATAACAATTTAAGCAAGCCTAGTAATAGACACAATATTTCTGACACTGGGAATACATTCACTGAGGTCCATAGATGTCCCTAGATACCAAGAATATGCAAATAGCCTTGTAGAAGTAGAGCAATATTCCATTTACTTAGGTATGTATTTTAGGCGGATTTTCAGAAAATAGGCTCCGGGCTTAACCTCTTACGTTTGACGAAAAAAAATTATACTTTTGTAGAACATTCTGGGGATATTGATTCATGACATGATGTCATTTTGGGACCGGTACCGGTCCCGTCGGGTGGAAGAGGTTAAGAGGTTAAAAATATGTGTGTCGCAAGCGCTGTATAGCTATGACATGCATTATTTAGGACAAAGTAAATCCATAGGCTGAATATGATTTATTATCAGCATTTTAGGTCTATTATTTTACATTTCAAAAGCCCCCTCTAGAAAAACGAAGCACAAAAACATAATTCAGAATGGTATAATGGGATCTCTGAGGAAGGAACCTGGCATTCTTTTGCGAGGGAGTGGCCAGTTTATCCAGCTAACTTAACTAAACCTGCGCTGGAGCAGGTTAAAACTTTTCGATCTGTTGCATAGTGATTTAGACAAACCTGCTTCGTGGAACCGAAAAGCCTGACTTATGTCAAGTTATCCTGAAGATAGGACGCCCAAGTGGTGAACCATGTAACGTGCTGCGTCGCGATGCGGCCGACCCGGGTTAGATTCCTGGACCCGGCGTCCTTTGCTGAATGTCTTCCCCCCGCTCTGTCTCCCGTTCTTCCTCTCTCTCTCTCTCTCTCTCTCTACCGGACTGCCTGCTAGTAAAAACAATATAAAACTACCAAAAATATAATAATAATAAAAAATAATTAAGTTATCCTGAAGATTATCCGGCTAACTCAGTTAGCCACGTACGGGGAATGGGCCCCTAGGCCTCATCCAGTCTGCCTGCATTCTCTGTGGTTAATGTACTACTGTTGACTCTGTGTGTATGTTTATTATATGTGTATGTGTGCTTGTGAGTATGTGTGTGTATGTGTGCTTGTGGATATTTGTGTATGTGTGATTGTGGTAATGTATATTATATATGTATGTGCGCTTGTGGGTATGTGTGTATGTGTGTTTGTGGCAATGTATATTAATATGTATCTATTTGTATTTGTGGGTATTAGCCTGGTGGTGTTCAGACTCATCATGGTTCAAAAACATACAAATTCAATTGTCCACACAAGTGCATTATCAATCAATAAGAATATTTATTGATTACAGGCAGAATATAGTCCGATGGGCAAAAATAGAATGGTCGTAATACAGTCCGATGGTCAAAACACAAAAACAGGCTCTCGTACAAAAAATGGATTGTTCAATACTCAGAGTAGTCGTCCGGTCCAGGGTCAGTACACAAGGGGGTTTCTCAGCCAGTCTAGGGTCCAGTACACAATGAACACCTTCTCGCCTTCACCTCTCCTCTCACCACCTCTCACCTCACAACACTCCGTTAACAACAATCTCTTTCTACACATACTCAGCTCCAACCTCACCTCCTCTCAACTCAACTCTATCTGTCCTAGTGTATTATAGTGTGTGTGTCTGGTGTGTGTGCGTGTGGGATGTGGGTGACCTAATGGTGCACAGGTGTGTTCTATCAGTACTAATCAACTACCTAATTACTTCTACTCCTCCCGTGGCAGTAGTACCTCCCGTCCTTCACATATCCATGAGACGGGGGTGATATCTGCAACATATCCCCCCCCCCCCCCCCCCCCCCCCCCCTTAGCTCCGAGCTTCTCGGGGCGGTCCACGTTCCCAGCGGTTCTCTCTTGGACAACACATCTGCGTTCCCGTGTGCTGCGCCAGACCTGTGGATGACGTAGAAAACAAAAGGCTGTAAGGACAGGAACCAGCGGGTGACCCGAGCATTGGTGTCTTTGTTACGTGATAGCCAAACGAGGAGTGCATGGTCCGTGACTAGGATGAAGCGCCGCCCCAACAGATAGTACTTTAACTCCTCGAGGGCCCATTTTATCGCCAGGCACTCCTTCTCGATCGCGGAGTAATTCTTCTCCCGGGGTAGTAGCTTGAGACTGACAAATATCACTGGGTGTTCCTCACCTTAGTTGTGATAGGACAACACCCACCCCAGTCTGTGATGCATCCGTTTGCACCAACTAAGGCTGGCTGAAATTGGGGGTCACCAACACTGGTTCAGAACACAGTTTGTCCTTCAGCTGCTGAAAGGCCTTCTCCGTCTCCTTGGTCCACAGGACCAGGGCCCTCATGCATCAACGTGTTCTACGCACAGATCTGTGCTTACCCTGTGCGTACGATCATTTCTAAGCAAAGAGTGGGATTCATCAATTTGAACTTGAACTTGACTTCGTGCTTACATCTACGCACAGTTCAGACCTGGCGTACCTAGCGCCCAGTGGTAGAATATATTATTACAACAAGGAAATGAGCTTCTGTGCATAATAACACTGGCACGTTCTGTACGAACCGTAGTTCATTATAGTTCATTGTAAAATAGCAACAGTAGTGTAATTATGGTCAAAACCCTATAAATAGCATTTGGAATAATAGATCTTTCTCTCAGAATGAATGCAGCATGGTTTATATAGCGTTATCGGAATATACGGGGTGTACTGACTGACTGCGCTCCGCGTAGCTTGATTGATTGATTGATTGAAAAGTTTATTAACAGAGTGCAGAATGGGTACAGTACAGTACAGCTCAGTACATACAATTGTTAAGGGGATGCAGACCAGAGAAAGACTTTCGTCTTGTTTACATCAGGGTCCCCCATTTTCAATTCATCATAAATCATAAAGCTCAACTCGTTATTATTCTGCGCAGACCGCAGAAACACGGGAACGTTTTGATTATATTTAAAAGGCTTTACGTTAAACGAAACAAGTGGAACTTCGAAGCTGTAAGCAGAATACAAGTCATATGAATATAGTGTTCTTCCCCCTTTTTACTGTATAAGAAAGAATAGAAAACGCATTGCAATGACACCAGATAGTGGACAGACTATGTATATGATGGGATTCAAGTTCGCGTTTTTGTTGCTCATAGGCATGCTGTCAGAGTATGATATCTTAATCAAACATTCTAGAACATTTGTCGTCACAGATCATGTCCTAATAGAACATAGGCTATGGCATGGATCGTGATATTGTGTGGACTGTTATTATTACTGTACACCGGTACCACCCATTGTGACTACAGCCTTGTGAGTCCCGCACACAAACATGATGGAATTCAAGTTCATGTATTGAAAGGCAGGCTATCATACATGCAGTGAGATTCATTGTTCTTGTATATGCTCTCGTATTATATTGTTTATATAGGCTACCCAATACTGACATCAAAATAGATTGTAGTATGCCTCTAGAAATCATATGCAGCAGGTAGAAAATTGACGGGAGATCCATCGCAATTTGGAATAAAATTGAGGAGAACTTTAATCCCTGGGGTATTAATCAAACAACACGGGAAAAGGCAGTCATATTCCAGCGCGGTCTTTATTAGCCGACAACGAAATAGATGCATCTAAAAATCATATAGCCAATCGAACACAACTAATAAAGGCATTCATATTACAGCACGGTTATAATGACACACAACCAACGCCAAACAGTGGTCAACGAACGGTCTTTATTAGTATTTTGAGCTGTCCAGGCAGAATTGCAGCAATGGTCTTAGGGAGCCGTTGATATCTGACATCACCGTTTACAAGTCCGCCTTTTATTTATCCCATAATACGCGATAGTGTCTTCTTGGTTCGACAGCAGTGAATTCTCCGTGGAGTTTCTCAGGGTTCCGCTCGGGTCCGTCCATTATTTCACATCCCATGGGGGCTGTTTCCTCATTTTCATGACCATATATGGATAATCATGCACGAGCATTGACGGTAGAACAAAGTGGTATTCATCAACACGGAGGACCATAGAGCCTGCGTACGCACGTGTGATGAATGCCGACTTCCCTGTGCGTGCGCTAGTTCTACATTCCGTGCTTACGTGTGGAAGTAGGTCAAGTTCTACGTCCACATTGATGCATGAGGGCCCAGGCAATTTGTTCTTTGTTAGGTCGGTCAGGGGTGCTGCTAGGGCAGAGAAGTTGGGGACAAAACGTCGATAATAGCTGGCTAGGCCTATGAAGGTTCGTACCTGCTTTTTGGTTTGGGGGCGGGGCCAGCTCCGGATGGCCTCGAACTTGCCGGCTTGGGGTCTGATACACCCCCTCCCGATGGTGTACCCCAAGTAGTCAGCATCCTGTAGGCCCAGGTGACATTTCTTTGGGTTAGCGGTTAGCCCCGCCCCTCTCAAAGCTTGTAGAACAGCTGTGACCGTCGTAGATGCGTTCCCCACTCCTCGCCGTGAATGATGATGTCATCGATGTAGGCCGCTGCATACTCTCTGTGGGATTGGAGGACCTGGGCCCTCATTTATCAACGTTGCGTACGCACAGATATGTGCGTAACCCGTGCGTACGATCATTTCTAAGCAAAGTGTGGGACTTATCAATTTGAACTTGTGCTTGACTTTGTGCGTATATCTAAGCACAGCTCGGAGCATGTGTAGCTGGCGCCCGGTGGTAGAATAATGTTTACAACGCGGAAATAAGCATTGACTGCGCTCCGCGTAACTCAACTCGTTATTATTTTGCGCATATATTGCAGAAATACAGGAACGTTTTGATTATATTTAAAAGGCTTTGCCATTGTTAAACATAATAAGTGGAACCCCGAAGCTGTAAGCAGAATACAAGTCATATGAACACCCACGATATAGTGTTCTTCCCCCTTCCTATAAGAAATAATTAAAAACGCATTGCAATCGAGAACAGAGGTTCTTGTTGAGTGTATGTGTATTACAAAACCCTTGCAATAAATGTGTCTTAAATGAATGAAAAGCATACATGCTCTGGATACAGAGCATATATCGTGTGGGTGATATCATGACTTGTATTCTGCTTACAGAATTTCACTTATTTAGTTTTACAATGTCAAAGCCTAAATCAAAACGTTCCCGTATTTCTGCAATCTATGCGCAAAATAATAACGAGTTGAGTTCTAACAAAGAACGTATTACATGCTGGTAGGCTGATAGAGTAAACTATGATATGAATATGAATATGATATGATATAAAGGTATACTGGTCCGTCCGCGAGGATAGCGAGGACTCGAGTCGGATAGCCATTAAATGCAATTTGAGAATATAGGCTATTAATGCAAAGCGACGGCCTATAGCCTATACATATTATTTAATGTTTTCATAAGCGTAAAGATACAACAGCTAGATTAATGATCAAGTTAGTTTACTGTATGCAGGCTTCGCAGGGCTGTGTGTTATTATATATGCGCAAGTTACTGTTGCATAATGTAGGCTATGGCTGCTATTATGTAATTCATATAGGCTACCTAATACCGACAACAAAATAGATTGTATGCCTCTAGTACAAATCATTATACCCAGTAGCCAATCGAACAAAATTAATAAAGGCATTCATATTCCAGCGGTTATAATGACACACCAACGGCAAACAGAAACAGTGGTTAACGAACGGTCTTTATTAGTATTTTGAGCTGTCCAGGCAGAATTGCAGCAATGGTCTTAGGGAGTCTTCGATATCTGACATCACCATGTACAAGTCCGCCTTTTATTTATCCCAACACGGGTTGTGTCTTCTTGGTTGACAGCGCCTCCGTAAACAATCTCCCTCTCAGAGAGTTCGCTCGGGTCAGTCCATTATTTCACATCCCATGGGGGTGGTTCATTACCATATATGGATAATCGGGGCGGTTCTGGTATGCAAATATGCAAAACCGTGCACGAGCTGCAGCGTAGGATCAAAGTGATATTTATCAAGACAGGTGTGCGTACGACCTGTGTACGCACGTGTGATAAATCCCGTTTTCTTTTGCGTACACACATTCTAAATTATGTACTTAAGAACAAAGATAGAACACTTTCTAAGAATTGTTGATAAATGAGGGCCCTGGTCCATCAAATCAAATCAAATCAAATTTATTTGTAAGGCCAGACAACACACGTTAATTTCCCCATGGGCCGGACACGTCTTCTTTAAACAAGTCAAGAAGACACATCACAATAAATCAAGAACAACACAAAAACACCATAAAGTCCAAAACATTTGTTGTATATTGTAATAGTCAAGGGTAGTTATCTAACACAGTTTGCTGAAGAAGAGGAGAATGATAAAATGGTTTCCCCAAGACTCCACTAGCCAGGGGGAAAATGAGTTATTTCCACAACAAAGGTCAGTTGTTTTCTCATATTTATTGAGGTGATGAGACCCAGAGAGAGTTTGGTTCAACACAAAGGATTAATCATTTGACAAATATGGATACATGGTTATATGGTTCTCTGGTCCATTGAAATGACCTCACAGACTAATATACATTCAAAGAAGATTGTACTCACATAATCACACGTTTGTCATTTGAAGAATGGGCTGGAGGAGGTCAAGATCCATGTCTTGCCTGCTCCAAAATTCTCCTGTGGGGCTTTTTATAAAATAAATGACATCACTGAGTCGCCTGTGGCTTGGCCAATCAGAGTGATATTCAAATATCACCTCGACCAATGAGGTGGTCAAACAGAACATTGTCTTTCCTCCTTCAGATTTTGCTTGCAGGACCAAAAAGCTCCTATATGTCCTAATATGGGCATGTAGTGTTTTCACACCTGGCTTCCTGCTCACAGGCTGTTGGCTTCTCCTTATCAGAGCCACTCTTTTTAACACATGTTACAATAAACAGTTCTATTGCCTAACTTTTAATGTAATAATCTATATATATCCAGAATTAAACAGTGTATTAATTAGCTATAGTGCAATACTAAGCATTCTATATGAGATAAAACTGTACTAACAGACATTGGTGTTTTACTGATACTGCAAGTAAACTTACATTTTATATATAAACATTTAAAAGAGAAATAGAGAATACATGTTCTATCATCTTATAAACAGTTGAAACTCTAATGACATTCAAATATACCTTTTTAACTTAGCAAGTCACATTAATGTCCTGTCCTGTATGTCACTGTATGCCCTGGTAGGTATGTGACTAATAAACCTCTTGACTCTTGATTCTTGATTCTAATGATTTATATAAGTTTCTTGGTTTCTTTATAGAGTTTTTAATCTAATCAAAGCCAATCCAATATTATATTTCATCCTAATCCAGTATAATATGATTACATTTTACTTATATATTTTCAGAGCAAGTAGGTAGGTTCTGCTCTCCAGGTCAGGCCAGCTGTTCCTGCTGTTATCTTGTCACACGGCCATGTGATTTTGGTCTTCATTGTATGGGCATTGATTTGGATTAACATCTCCTTTGTCCTTGTTATCCTGATTAAGGGGTGAATTAAGGACAAATTAATTTAGGGGCATGTTACACACAGTGTTTTTGTGCTCGTTTTTATACGTTTTTGAATACGTTTCATGTCCCTTTTACACAGAAATGCGTTTTTTGGCGTTTTTTGGTGGATACGTTGTGGCCCTAGCTGAAACGCTAAATTGTGTTTGCGTTTTTGAGCAACGCCAAAAACTCGCCGACAACAGTCGTGTAGCCTTCACGGAGCCGTTGTTGCGAAAACGCCCATGCGCAGTAGATACCATCTGCGTGCCCTTCCGGTGACAACAGTGTGTGTGTGTGTGGGTGTGTGTGTGTGTTTGGGACATAGCTCCGTGTCCCAAATAGCTGCAGCTACCATGTGTTGTCAAGTTATTGTTATAAGGACCCCAGTCCAAGCTACAACAGTCTGCATTCCCTTAACAATTGTTTGTATTGAGCCGTATTGTATTGTACCCATTATGCAATATGTTAAATAAAGTTTACATCCATTCATTCTGCTAGCATTACCGATTTGTTGAGCACTGCAGCTGGCTAACATGAGCTAGCGTTAGATATCAGACCCTGTTAGCTCAAAGCTCCTCTTTCAACTTAACAAGCATTAAACAAAATGGCCCAGTCATCTATTCACCTTTGTTTAATACACACAGCGTTGTCTCTAATGTTATCTAACTACTGATAGCTCCCGATATCATCAGTTTGGTGCTGGCTAACTAGCGTGAGCTAACGTTAGCTTCTAGCCACAATGCTATACTGTTAGAATGGCATATTCCATTGACGTTAGTATGCAGCTAACAATGTAGCTACCGATCTTTTTTTAGACTAAACTATCCGCTCTTGGTGGTCACTTGTGTTAGTTTTGTTTCATCAACAAATGACAGGCAGAACACACAGTGAATGTATCCGTTTTGTTTATTGCACTTTTATTAGACTTTGCTGAAAAAGAAGTGCTGCACTGGGTAAATAGGCAAAAGATGGTGGCACCCATAGGCGCCCGCCTTGTTGACATTTGCTTTGCAGGCACATTCAAGTTCTGATTGGTTGAAATTGCCTTCATGTTTGCCACCTACTGCCACCTACTGCTTTGGCAGTGTACTACATCAGTGTGCTCAGGTGACAAAAACGAAAGTGTGACTCGAGGCTGCCACGTTGCGGCGAAACTCATCTGACAATGAAACGAAAATTAAACGAAAGGTGTAACCGGCGCCTAAGGCTAACTCGACACGTTAGATTAGAATGTACTTACTTGACCCCTTACTATTAATAAGTAAGGTCTTTTTTAAGGGGTATTCAGGGGTGAATTCAGTAGTTTTTCCCCTTAAAAAGTCTTAATCTGTGCACCATTTCCGTAAAAAATCCCTTAATAAAATAGCTAACTTTTTAAGGTAGAACATAAGGGTTTTTTAAGATGTAAAATTAAGGGGTTTGGTTTTGTAGTGCACTGCACTAGTGGTATAAAAGATATTATACTGTATGTGTATTTGTGTTTGTGGACAGATTTATTAGCATATGACGTTTTCCTGTGATGTATTTTGTATTTCTCATCTGTGTGTGTGTGTGTGTGTGTGTACCTGCGCTGCATCTGTATACCCATGTAATTGTGTGTATGTTTCCATTGAATGCCATAATATGTATCCTTGAATATTGTGACGAGCCTGGTGAGGTCCAGACTCGCCACGGTTCAAATACAAACAAATTCAAATGTCCACACAAGAGCAATATCAACCAATAAGAATATTTATTGAATTAAGGCAGAATCCAGTTTGATAGGCAAGAGAATGGTCGTAAACAGTCCGAGGTCAAAAACACAAAACAGGCTAGCTGGCAGAAAAAGGGATTGTTCAATACTCAGGGTAGTCGTCCGGTCCAGGGTCAGTACACAAGGGGTAAAAAAATGTCCCTGGGTCTCGGGGACACTACAGCGTGTTACACACAACACGCAGCAGTGTCCAGGCGCCTGGCTGCTTCGGTGTTAACGTCGTCAAGAAGCTAAGAAATTTCGCAATAAGCCCTAAATTCAGAGCAGAACAGTATCCTAATGACTTTTATGCCTCTGGCGATAAGGTGTTTTGCTAATTCTGTCAACGTACCGTGGACTGGACCCGCAAAAACACGTGCGAAGATCACTCCCCAAAAGCCATGTCAGGAACACGGAAAAACACTGTGCTTCCCAAAACACACCAGCTCTCTAACGATGATCCCTGGTGATCACAATAGATACAGCTAGAGGGCGAGGCTAATCACTGACACTATTGTGATTAAATAGCTATGTAACGTTACAGTACATAGGACTATAGATGGAAATTATAGCTTCTTGCTAAATCTGGTGCACCCATCCATTTGTCTAATGCAAATGATTGTCAGTACACTGTCCTTTATAAATGAAATAAACTAAACTAAAAGGTGCCTAAATTATGCATTACTATATTGCATCACAATATAATAGATATAGCTAGGCTACTGACATTGTCATTGTGATAATGTCAGTAGTAGCTAGCTGTATCTATTGTTTACACTTGAAATGTGTATTTTTATTTTGTCACAATATTATTTGAAAAATATTGTGTAAAATTTAACTGTATTTCTGAGTTGCAGCACTTAAAAATCATAGTAAATTGTGGACATTTATTCATTCCCACTTATTAGACACTATTTCTGATGGTAAAATGAGCATAAAAAGCAAAATACAGAATTCTGAAATATTCAAACGGAAAAAACGGAATTTGGGAAAAAATGTAATGGAATTTTATGGCTCTACTCTCTCCGAATAATAATAATTCATTTAATTTATATAGCGCTTCTCAATGACCCGAATAACTCAATCTCTCTCTCTCAATACAACAACTCCAACCTCACCTCCGCTCAACTTACTCCTCACTAACCTAGTGGCTTTGTAGTGTGTGTGTCTGGGGTGTGTGACCTAATGAGATGTGGGTGACCTAATGATGCGCGAAATGTGGGATGTGGGTGACCTAATGATGCGGATGTGTGTTCTATCAGTACTAATCAGCTACCTAATTGTCTCTACTCCTTCCGTGGCAATAGTATATCCTTTCCTTCACATATCCATGAGAGGGGGGGTGAGATCTGCCACAATATATACGTTTATTTTATGCATAAGTGTGTGTGTGTGTGTGTGAGTGTGTGTGTGTGTGTGTGTGCGTGCGTGTGTGTGTGTGTGTGTGAGCATGTAAGTGCATGTGTATAATGTGTGTGTGTGAAGTGTGTATGATCATATAACAGTGTGTGCGTGTGTGTGTATGTATGGTTGTGTAACAGTGTGTGCATATGTGTGTGTGTGAGCCATGTAAGTGTGTGTGTGTCTGGTATGTCTCTCCAATATTTTCCCAGTGGCTGCCTCCTATTAGAACGGCTTGCCTGCGTCTGTGCGTGTGTGTGTGAGCATGTGCGCATACCCTGTGTGTGTGTGTGTCCCAATGTCTGCCTGTGCTGGCACGTGCTGGAATCTAGGCCATGGCTTGTGGCTTTGTGTCTGACTGGAGATCCCACACTGTACCAGAGGAAGCCAAGGCAGGCATTTGGGGCGTGTACACGTGCACATGTGTGTGTGTGTGTTGTAGGTGGGCATGCGCAGATACTCTCTTTATGCTGTGTGTGGGCATGGATGTCGTGTGTGTGTGTGTGTGTGTGTAGCGGAGGGGGAGGGGGGAGGTTGTTGAGTGGTAGAGTAGTCATGTACTTGTATGCTTATAGTATACTTGCGAGGACCGGTTTGAGTTGTATATAAGTATATAGGATTTTAATTGTGTGCGTTTGCGTGTGTGTGTGTGTGTGTGTGTGTGTGTGTGTTAGGGGTGTGTCTGCTGTGTAAACACACTAACAGGAACAGGAGACACACTCCTTCTCAGATTCCACACACACGCACACACATACACATCCACGCGCACACACGCACACACACATACACATCCAAGCACATATACACACACATACACATACACATTCCCAGTACTTGGAATCCCGCCATATTGTCTACTCTCTTTCTTACTCTCCTCTCTCCCCCTCTCTCTCTCCCCCTCTTTCTTTCTCTCTCCACCCCATCCTCTCTCTCCCTCTCTCCATCTCTATCCACCCCATCCTCTCTCTCCATCTTTATCCA